>NC_090230.1:46793539-47093539 GCF_024489055.1 Chanodichthys erythropterus | reverse complement strand
GGTTCTGAACTGTTGTAGTAGGACTGAATGTTTTCTTCCAGATACCAGGATTTATTCTCATCAAACATCATAAAGAGGAGAGCAAATTCTCTGTCCACATCAGTTCTCTGTCTGGCCTTGTTCAATACATCTCTCCTGCAGATTATTAATGGCCCAATCAGACCACTGGCTGTGTCCTATAACATACCACAAAAGCCAAAATAAATTAATAAACAACAATTTATTTTATTGTTGTTATTCAGAATTAATCTGTTTAAATTCCTGACTGAATGTAAATAAAAATAATAATGAAGGAATTAAAACTCTATTTTTGATACTAAGAGCTTTACCATAACAAAGTCCACAGCTGAGCGGTAGGCAAAAGCAATGCAGTTTGGATCAGACACGCCTGGACCGGATTTCTCTGGAATCATCCACTGGTATTGAGTCATATTTCCTGCAGTAGAGAGTTTCATTTGCATTCACAACAAGATGTGTCACATGTATAATGGGGAAATCTAGCAGATTTCCATTTAAAGTCAGATAATGTTCAAAACACAGTCCCTGAAGGTGTCTTTTTTCAGGTGAAATACTAAGGCAAGAGGTGGATGTTTCATCTTTCATCTTCCTCTACCTGGCATGACAGCTTCAGGTTTAGAAGTAGAGGTTCTGACTCCATGTGCTTGTATTGAGTAGGGATGGCTCGCTTTATTCATGAATGTGATCAGCAAAATCTGGCCAACTTCAGCTCTAATTATAGGTCCTATAAAACACACACACACACAGATTACCCTTTTATTCATTCTTTCAAACGAGAAAAGCTGATGTTCAAAATATTTTTAAATAAAGGCAGAACAAAATTGTGAATATTATAAGTCACCAAAAATCTCCAAGTGTTTCTCTTCAGGCTGCCTCAGTTTTCTTGTCCTGAAGGTGGAGTCAGTGTATTCTCGATAAACTGCTTTCTTATACCTGGAGCCCAGTCTGTTCTTTCCTGTCCCCACAAACAAACTGCCAGGACTGAGACAAGAATCTGGTTACCAAAGCCATTAAAACGCTGCAACAACAACAAAAGTTGTAGTACATAAATCTACCTTTTCTCTTCAGTCGTGTTGAAGTTCTGCAGTTCCCAGGTGCGATCAGGTGAGTAGTCCCACTCCATCTCTTCAGCACAGATGAAATACTCCACTATCTGAGACCTTAACACTGAGGGCTTCTTATTCCCTGAGCCCATCACTTTATACAGCTGTCTCATCCCACCAACATAGTGATCAGAGACTAGACAGCTCACCTCAAATACCCCTGCAACCACAAGAAAATATATTATTAGTTAAAATAACTGTTTTCAGTATATTTTCAAATGTAATTTATTCCTGTGATGGCAAAGCTGAATTTCCAGCAGCCATTACCTCAGTCTTCAGTGTCACATGATCCTTCAGAAATCATTCTGATATGCCGATTTGGTGCTCTTATTATTGTTTATGTTGAAAACAGCTGTACTGCTTAATATTTTTGTGGAAACTATGATTCAAAAGTTTGGAGTAAGAAAAAAAATTAATACTTTTTTCCTGCAAGGATGCACTAAATTGATAAAACAGTAAAAACATTTATAATGTTACTTAAGATTTCTATTTTTATGTTTCCACAAAAATATTTATTGTTTAGTGTGTATATGCTTCTTCTGGGACAAATTATTAGGAAATATGGTTTGGGGTATCACTTTTATGTTGATGACACCCAAATTTACATCAGCTCCAAATCTGATCCTACTCTCACCTCAACAATTCTTTCAGAGTGTGTGCAGGAAATAAAAACATGGATGCACCATAACTTTCTAAAATTGAATTGTTCTAAAACAGAGGTCCTACTCATTGGCACACCGGTGGTTATTCACAAGGGTAGCAATCTTAATTTGATTATGGATGACAATGTAGTACTTCCATCTGCTCAGGCTCGTAACCTTGAAGTGATTTTTGACACTCATCTGACACTAGACTCTAACATTAAGAGTATCACAAAATCTGCTTTCCATCACCTCAGTAACATTGCAAGAATTAGGCCTTTCCTCACTCCACCTGACGCTGAAAGGCTTATTCATGCAGTTGTTACTTCTAGGATTGACTACTGTAATGCACTATTCATTGGTTTACCTGCTAAATCAATCAAACGTCTTCAGTATATCCAGAATTCAGCAGCTCGTGTTCTCACATATACTTCATCACGTCAGCATATCACAGGTGTGCTTCATAGTTTGCATTGGCTTCCAGTACAGTCACGTATTGTTTTTAAAACTCTCACATTAACATACAAAGCTATACATGGAACAGCCCCTTCTTATATTTGTGACCTAGTGACCCGTTACACGCCTTCTCGTTCCCTTCGGTCTGCTGACTCCCTTACTTTTCAACAGCCTCCCTCTAGATTAAAATCTATGGGGGAGAGAGCTTTTTCTGTTGCTGCACCCAGGTTATGGAATGCGCTTCCCGTTGCTGTTAGAGATGCTCACACACTAGCCAGTTTTAAGAAGCTGTTAAAAACTCATCTTTTTAAAATTGCTTTTATGGACTGTCATTAATATTCTATTGTGTTGTACTGTAATGATTATTTTAGATTTTTAGTTTCTACTTTGTATTACATTTATTGTAGTTTTTGTATTTTATTTGTTTGTAGCGCTTTGGGTTCGAGAAAAGCGCATTATAAATAAAATGTATTATTATTATTATTAAGCAGCAAAAATGCAGCACTGTTTTCAACATTGATCATAAGAACCATTAATAATAATTGAGCACCAAATCAGAATAATCAGCATAAAGGATCATGTGACACTGAAGACTGAAGTAATGGCAAATTGATATATATATATATATATATATATATATAATTTGCTAAAATAACATGGCACTAGGTCATACTGACCACTGACATCTGGTTGCATGGACACAGTGACTGCAGTGTGTGGGAACAGGCTCAGCGTGTCACGTGTTGTGCCCTGTCTCTGGAACGTGTTGCCTTGGAAGTAAATACCATGCATGTCTATCTCTGTGCCAAGTCCCATGAGATGCCATCTGACCCTGGACTTCATATTCATCTCAAGGCCAGGCAGGTTCCCGTACATAAAGCCATTCACAGCTGCATTACACACACACAAATAAAACAGGTTGTGCAAGAATTGGTTGTGAAATTTGAATCTGATTTGAAGCTGATTTGTAAAATTAATAGTTGACCATTACACTGTTGACCAAAAATATGTTTCATTTGTCAGTTTACCGCTACATCTCGTCCATAGCATGCATATGTAAAATTCTTTGTAACCTTCGTTTGCACATGTGCCCCAAATAGGCTGCAGTTGGGCCGAACTACAACGTGCTGCAGGTCAGGTGATTTATCTCAAATAAGTCATAGTGCGAATAAGTCAAGTTCATGGTCAGATATGTATACCAAAATGAAGCATTTCCCAGGCAGACAGCAGTAAGGTGAGTGTAAATACCATGCATTTTATTGCTCTCCTCAAACTCCAAATTCTCTACGTCTGATTCATTGGTGTCATAGGTTTCAATGTTCTGATCCAAGTACCAGCTGAGATTTTCATCTAACACAGAAAACAGCAGAAAAAACTCCTGATCCACGTCTTTCTGTAAGAAAAATCATATTACATATAAAAAGTGATATTGTTAAAATTATTTTAAAATAAATTGATGGCTGATTTGCATATGGGTCAAGAGGACAGTTTGTATGCAAATTATTTTGAATCTCTCCTTTTATTTATTGCTACATATTTGAATCTCATATTACCTGAGCACCATTGGAATTCAGTGCATCTTTCTTACACACCAGCAGGGGGCCTGTAAGACCAGCATTGGTGTCTCTGACTGGATCACTGGAGGAGAAGTACAGGTAGGAAATACAGGGTGGGTCACTTTCAGATGGTCCCTCCTTCAACAGCCACCTGTAGGTGAACGTTTCTCCTGGCTGAACCTGATATCCTCTCCTCTTTATACCTACAATACATTAAAAGATGTTCAGTTCTCTGGGACAAAACAAACCTTTTGATTGACATAAATTAGCCAGATGGTGTAAAATAAGTCTCACCATCTTGATAAAAGACACCCTCAAAGGGTTTGTTGTACTGGAGACCATGAGACTGGATGCTGTAGCTTCTGTCAGCCTTGTTCATAAACGTCACCTGAAGAGTGTCTCCAGCCTCAGCCCTCAGAACTGGACCTACAGGCACCATGATGTGACAGAAAGGTTTGAATCGTTTTTTTGTTTTTTTTTATCTAACCAAGGTTTAAAATGTTATTCATATTACAATGATTTAAATCCACATGAAGAGGCTTACCCAAAATGCCTAGATGAGTTTCAGCACTAGTTCGTTTTCTCCTTATAGTGAAACTCTTATCTGTATATTCTCTGTACACCGCTTTCCAATACTTTCCACCAAGTCGGCCACCATCCATCCCAAAGAACAACTCTGAAAAGCTAAGGACGACCAAGAATTTTACTTTGAATTATTTGTCATAAACTCTAACTTTCATAAACTAATTATAATTAGATATTCAACCTTCCAGGTTTCGTCAGCGACTCATTGGTCAGTTTATCCATCCCTGAAGGTGCGTAGTCCCACCAAACCTTCTCAGCAGCAATGAAATACTTCCTAATTTTCCCACTGAGAGGAACTGTGGAGTTTATTTCATCCTTGCAGGATGAGACTTTGAACAGAGCCTGCATACCAGCTGTGGAAGACAACATAGAAGAGCCCTATCACCTTCTGTGTAGGCTTTAAGCATATAAAGCTCCTTGAAGATATAGACAATTTTGGTAAAAAATTGTTTTTCTAAATGCTAAAATTCATGTATTGTCTGGGTGGTCTAATTCAGGGGTTTTCAATCTTTTAGATGTCAAAGAACCACAAATATAATCATCTTCAGGGGGCAGCTATATTCATGTATGAAGACCCAATTTATACTAATCTAAATAGGTATACTCTAAAGAATGCTGGGTTAAAAACAACCCAAGTTGGGTTGAAAATGGACAAACCCAGCAATTGGGTTGTTTTAACCCAGCGGTAGGGTTAAATGTTTATTTAAACCAACTATTGTTTAAAAATTACTGTATTGCTTAATTAAAATTAACCCAAAGTATGTTGGAAATGAACATTTATTAATGTTCAATGAATAATTATTAAACAATAAACATTTATTAAATTGCTTATTAATAAATTTATATTAATAAACTATTAAACTATTAAATTTAGCTTAGCTTAAGCTTATTAATAAACATTCACCTTTTGTCTATTATTGTTGTCTCTAATTGCATCTTTTTTTAATTTCTCAACTATTTTGGGTTCATTTTAAGCTAGCCATATAGCAATTTTTAAATAATAGTTGGTTTAAATAAAACTACCCAGCAGGTTGGGCAAACATTCAACCCAACCGCTGGGTTAAAACAACCCAATCGCTGGGTTTGTCCATTTTCAACCCAACTTGGGTTGTTTTTAACCCAGCATTTTTTAGAGTGTATACTATACTATACCAGTATAAAATATTATTTGGAAAATATTTGCGCTCTTTAATGCCCTTGATTGCTCGCCTACCTCCCATGCCAGAGACACAGGTTAGAATCCCGCTCGGAGCAGGTCCAGTAGAACCGGAAGGGTTATATTGGCGCCGTGACCCGGATAGGAGTGAGGTTTAGGGGGGTGAGTGTAACGGAGGCCAGCTAGTAAGAGCTGTGTGAGTAAACCTCACTCCTCTGGCCTCAAGAGGCACACTAGAAACCATCATTTTTAATGTCCTTGTTAGTTCGCCCGTCTCCCAAGCCAGAGACACTGTTTTGAATCCTGCTTGAAGCAGGTCGAGTAGAACCGGAAGGGTTACATTGGTGCCATGACCCAGATGGGATTGAGGTTTAGGGGGGTGAGTGTAATGGAGGTCAGCTAGTAAGAGCTGTGCGAGTAAGCCTCACTCGAGGCACACTTGTGACTGATGTTAGAGACTTCGGTCTTTTGTGTCCTTGTTAGCTTGCCTGCCTCCCATGCCGGAAACGAATCCCGCTCAGCGGGTCAAGTAGAACTAAAGGGGTTACACTAATAATGTGCGTCCTCTAATCTAGATTATACATACAATCGAAAAGCCAACTGGCTATTTTTAACTGAAAGGCAGAACTTCCATTACTACAATTGCCTTATTATTTTATCCTGTTATCAGAGAACATGCTTTCTCAAAGTTTACCTTTCAGATGATCGTTGACTTGGCAGTTCAAGAGCCATGTCCCTATTGTCATAGGGACCATCTCTGCAGTGGCAAAAGTGGCAGAAAACAGACTCAGGACATCCATGCGGTGCCCGCGGTCCAGGAGTGTGTGTCCGTGGAAATAAACAGAGTGAATGTCGATCTCGTTGCCCATGCCAAAGAGATGCAAAGCAACCCTGTGGTTTTGGCAAAACTCAATGCCTGGTAGATTGCCGTACATGTATCCATTTATGGCTAAAAATGGATAAAAAAGTACTCAGACTCAAATTGTGTGCATCAACTATGTCGGTTTACAAAAAAATCTCTAGGTTCATGAATTTTCATTAAAACTAACACACCACACCACTCATTTATTTAGCTTTTTTTCTTTAACATCTGGACAGCCACATTTTCATACAGTTCATACAGTCAATTGTCAGGTATGTACCATGCATCATGTTGGATTCCTGGAAATCTTCTCTTGCAGGATCCACACCATCTGGATCAAAGCAGAACATCTGGATGTTCTCTTTTAGGTACCAGCTGATGTTTTCATCCACCACACTAAACATAAGGATCAGATCCTGGTCCACATCAGCACGTTGTACTTGATGGTCGTCTGAAGTGGATACAGCATGCAGGGTTCCTGAGGGTGCCATTTTAATTTGGGAATCAAAGGATAAGGTAAGACAAAAATATTTATTTAGCTAATAAAGAAAAGCAATTTTAAATTCAGTGCAGAGGTAAACATTTTTTAAATTAAAATATATTTGTGTTAATTATATATAATTATATGCATTAATATACATTTTAATATTAACATTAAATGCATTCATTTCAATTTAAGGAGGAACATAAATAGGAAATGTTCTTTATCATAATAATATTTATCAATTGTAGTATTATTGTTGTTATGATCACCGTCTGTTCCTGTCAGTTCCCGGACTACATTACCCATAATCCTCTCTGCCAATCACCTGCACTCACTCCATCAATCACTATCACTAATCACCACACCCAGCTGCAGTACATTAACAGGACTATAAAGGACTCACACTCACACCACCAGTTTGCGAAGTCTTGATTCCTAGTGACAATTCTGAGCGTTCCTTCTATCCTGTCTGCTTGTGTTTGATCTTGCCTGTTCCTGTTTCTTGACCCGTTGCTGCCTGTCCTGACCCTTGCCTGTTATACTGTTCTGTGAATGATATCCGCCTGTCCTGACCATTGCCTGCACCCTGATTACGATCCTGCCTGTCCCTTGCTGTTCTCGTCTGCTCCTGATTGACCCTGCCTGTACGACATTCTTAATAAAGCTTGCATTTGGATCTTACCATGACTCCCGCTTCGTTACAATTGTACTGTAAATAAATAGGAAATTCAAGGTAACTTAACTCTGATAAATAGATTACAATGCCTACAAAATATATTATTATTATGATTTTTTTTATTTAATTACATTTATAAATTGTAGCATTATTGTATTGAAAATAAAATGAAATTAGGAAATAAAGGGGAAATTCAACTTAACTTTGATAAATAGATTTCAATGCAGAAGTATTTTGACCATTAAACAACTATGCAAATTTTGATACTTAAAAATCCTTCACTGAAAGTGGAACTAAAAAAAATTAAGAATTATTAAATTAAAAAGAATTATTCTTACCAAAAATGTATTTTTTAAATTCATCCCAGAGGGAAAAAATCCAGAAGTGTATCTTATATATATTTTTAATATATTAAATGCACCCATTTAAATTTAGGGAAAAACATAAAGAGGAAACATCCTGTACAATAAGGACATTGATAAATGATAGTATTATTGCACCTAGTTGACCTTTATCTAAGATGCTTTAGCTGTGTTTATATATATATATATATATATATATATATTTTTTTTTTTTTTTTTTCATAATACAATTTTAATAATAAAATGTAAAAATATCACAGGGAGTTAAATTTCAGTGCAACAGGCATGAATATAGGGCTAGTATTGCAAGGAATTAATATATAAGAATGTCTGCTTTACCTTTCTTACAGGTGAGAAGGGCTCCAATAAGCCCAGAAGAAATGTCTTGTGAGGCGCTGACATGGGAGTGGTAGGCCCAGGTTAGGCAGTTGGCGTCACCCGTTTGAGGGGCAAAATCTGGCTTTACAGTCCAAGTATAGGTGTAGTTTCCCCCAGGTGGAACCCCGTCATCCTTCTTCAGAGTGTCTGAGGTTCCGTCTGGATACAGCGCACCTAGTGCAGACAGGATTTGATATCAGTTGAAAGTCCACACAAGTAAAAGCACCTTTAAAATGATTAACCATATACTCTGATGAGCCAAAACATTATGAACAGTCACAGGTGATATCATTGATCATGTCCTAACAAGGCCGCGTCTGGGTAGATTAGATGCTAACAAATCAGTTCTTATAATCAATGTGTTGGATGCTGGAGAAATGGGCTGTAATAAAGATCTGAGTGACTTTGTCAAGGGCCAAACTGTTATAGCAAGGCGACTGGGTTAGAGTGTCTCTGAAACGGCAAGGTTGCTCCCGGTCAGCAGGGAGTCGAGGGAGTGTGATGCTTCTGGGCAGTATTATTCTGCTGGGTCCGGCCATTCATGTGGACCTAAGTTTGACACGTGCCACTTACCAAAACAGTGTTGCAGACTAGGTACACCCCTTCATGACAATGGTGTTCCCTAGTGGAAGTGTCCTCTTTCAGAAGATAATGCACCCTGCAGGAATGAGCATCTGTGGGATGTGCTGGACCAACAAGTTCAAAGTCTTGGTGGCAGATGCCACAGGACACCTTAAGGGGTCATGTACAGTCTGTGCCTCTGCGGGTCGGTGCGGTTTTGGCAGGATGTGGAGGATCACCAGCGTCTTAGGCAGGTGGTCATAATGTTTTGGCTCACGTATGTGAGTTGAATGAATGAGAAAAAGAGGTTTTACCTTCTGAATCTTTTGCATAGAAGACACCGTGGGGATGCATGGAATAACGTCTGGATGCGAAGTTCTTCAGGTGCACGATGATGATGTCATGAACCTCTGCCCTCAGTACGGGGCCCAGATAGCCCAGCCAGGTGGGTTTGGGGATCTCTTGAGAATAAGAAGCATCTGTGTACTGCCTGTATATCGCCTTTTTGTACACACTGCCAATCCGCTTAGACCCGCGCTGCAGAAATACTGATGCATACCTGGCCACAAGAAAGATGAGGAGTTTTATAATGTTTTTTCCACTATTATTATAATGGGATGATAATAAATGGCAGAGATTATTGGATAATTTTAAAATGAACTAAAATTAGAAAATAAATATGAAATTCAAAATACCAATAGATTACATTCTTTATACCAAAATGGTTCTATTCAAGGAGAATAATTCATAAAATTTAATTAAAATTAAGAAAAGGTTCTATATAGAACCTTAGGCTTCTTGGCCCAATTTAAAAACAAAACTTTATACCAAAATGGTTCTATACAAGGAGAATAATTCATAAAATTGAATTAAAATTAAAAATGAATTGAAACAAAATGATCCCATGAGGAGAACACCTAAAATGTTTTATGAAGCACCTGACAGAATCCTTTAAGGTTCTATTTAGAACATTTTCTTAAGAGTCCAGGTTTTTGAAGGGATGCCATAGAAGATCCATTTTAGGTTCCCCAAAGAAGTGAATAGTACTTAAAACATAGTTTTTTTTGTTTTTTTTTGTTTTTTGTTTTCTAAATATAAAGAACATTTTAATAATCTGACAAACCTTTTTTTCAACGTTTTATATGGACCATTAAACAATTTTAGATAATTATAAATTTCTAATTACTGAAACTCAAAAATGCAAAGTTCACAAAAAACAGGCCACTACTTATGAATTAGTAAAAAAGGCATAGAAAAATTAGGTTTTTATTCAGTGTGTGAATCTCAAGGATGACAGTGAAAATGTCCTGGGCACTGGTACAAGGAAGAGTAAACTATCAAATATCAAATACATTCATCCAAATGAACACAGCTATATCAATTACCAGATATTATCTAGAAAAAGACAGTCCTCAAAACTGTCTGGGTAAACAAGAGACTTGTGAGAGCAGCCACGGAAAGGATATAGTTCATTTAGGAAGAGAGTAAAGGTGCACCAGCATGCATGACGATGCCACAAAAAAAAAAAAAAAAAAAAAAATCAAAAAGAATCAAGTGACGGCATGTCTGGAGTTTCCGAAAAAAAAGAAAGAAAAAAAGAAGTAGAAAAGGCAGTCCTGATTTTGTGGGGTTATAGTCTAAGGTTTTATTTTTTGTGTGGTGCAAATATAACACTGTCCACATCTTAAACACCACTGTCTAGATGACACCACACACACACACACACACACAAAAGAATAAAAATCACAGGGAGCTAAATCTCATTGTAAAAAGTGATATACACATGTAAAACTTTAGGAAGATGTAAAATAAATAAGCATTAAAATATATATACACATTTCATACATATTTACACAATCTCAGATGAATTACTTGTAATTAATGAATATATAAATCTCACTCATCCGCTGCAATAGGTTTCCCATTAATCAGATTCTGGCCGCTTGGTGCGTAATTCCAGTTTTCCTCTTGAATCCCAATGTAGAAGGTTCTGTTGACTCCAGACACTTGTGCTATCACAGCACAAAAGATGTTTAAGCTTCTCAAACATTTCCAGAAAATAACCATAGTCTCAGGGACTCAAATAATTCTTAACAGGAAAGTTCTGTGTGGTCCCTCGTTATTATGTGACAGCAAAGCAATTGAAGATGACCAGTCATGAGCCATGATAACAGCCTACAGGGATTCACACACCCATGAAATTCATGGGAAGCCCTTCCCTGCCAGAAGAATCCATCTGAGACGGCTCGCTGTAATATGGTAGCTAGTTTCTAGTTGGTCATTATCTGATTCAAGCTGGTCATTAAAACTGGTAAACTGGTAAACCATCTTGGAAAAGCAATAAAGTACCAGCTAGTCACACCAGTTTAAAGTGGTCAAGATGAATTTTGGAACATGTTAGCTGGGCAACCAGTTAACAACCAGTTTGCACCAGTTAATGACCAGCTAGAAACCACAGCTATCATGTTCCAAAACACAGCTTTTGGATTTTTCAACAGAGTTTTAACACAAAATGGTATGGTTTGAATATTCATGATTGCATTTTTGAATCAGTGTAAGAATTTGACCTATCTCAATAATAAACAAAGATAATTGCTATTATAGCCCTACTAAGTGTGCATTTAGCTAAACCACTGTATATAATAGTATATATAAAATAAATAATTCAAGTGCCATCCATACTTTTTTTGTATGATTCCCCATGATCCTGCTATCTCCATTATTACAAATATTGATAAATAAAATTGATATCCAACATTTTTACAACACAAATATTTTCTACAACACAGCACATTTCCCCCATAAGAATAAAACCATGCTGTAGTAAATCATAATTATGACATAATTTGACATATTAATTTCATAAATTGAAATTATGAGATACTAATTCATAAGTATGAGATTAAAAGTCAAAATTATGACAATTAATATGAGATAAAAAGTCATAATTATGGCAAAAGTCAATATTATGAGATAAAAGTAAAAAATGACAGTGACTTTTTATCTTATGATTTCAACATTTTGTCATTTCAAATTTTTGTCATAATTATGACTTAGTATGTCATAAATTAGATTTTTTTTTGTAATAATTATGACTTTTATGTAGGTTTATTGTAGTTATACTATAATTATAATAAAACTAAAACCATAAAAAATCTGTTACTTGAAATAAAGTAAATGTTAAACTAAATAAAAATGAAATATATAAAGCTTAAAGGTGCTAAAGAGGATGTTTTTTTTATACATTTTTGCAATATAACTTGAAACTGTCTTTACCAACTGATAAAAGACTATTTATTAGGTGCACTGAAAGGAATAATATTAATATACATCATCTGTGCACGAGGTAGGGCCTTAAAAACATCAGCCAATCGTTTACGCGATCATCGCATAAACGATTGGCCCTCTGGCTTGTCAATCACTGCCATGACGTTCCTTGTGAGAGACGAGCACGGCTGCGCGCTCCAGTAACTTTCCACACTCCACAGGCGCCGCATGCAATGTTTTTGTCAGGAGACAGAGGTAACAACTGCAGATTATGAGTTACCTGCGGTGAGTCCGACATAATGAATCCACTAACACGACACAGCGAATGCCGGTGGTAAACACTCGTGTTCCAATACTCGTGCACGAGTTTTGGGAGGCGTTCCCTCAAAATGAGCTGTGAAGGAGGGGGGTTGTTCTTACGCACAGTGGCGGTTCTACATTGAAATACACCCTGGGCGAGACCCCTTTCGAGTGCCCCCCCCCCCCCAACCCCCACACACACACACACAAATAACAAACAAAGTTCTGCACAAACAGTTATATTTTGTTATAACAACATAAGTGGTAATTTCTCAATTGCACAAATCCTTCATTAGAAAGCCAGACTTAAGAGAATTAAGTTATTAACTATTGCAATTTAAGGTGCACAATTTCCACCTCCAACATTGCCAAAGGACAATGAACACCATTCTGCACAAAATATGAGTATAAGTTATCAGAACTTAAATAAATATACACTATATTAATATATTACTGGGCTGCGTTCCAGTTCGGTTTAGACACGCTCTCGCGAACTTCCCTACACACTTCCCCTCGGGGGAATCCCTGCCGCCATTTTGAAGTGCGTTCCACTTCGTGAAGTGGACGAGGGAAGTTTATATGGACAGACCCTCGCTCCCTCGATTTTGACCGAGGGAGCGAGTCTACTTCATATGTACACTTCAGGCAGCTCCATAACCCACAATGCAACACGATTGTGACGTCACCGCATATCGCGTTTATTTTACCCCACCACAAACAACTCTATGATATATTAATTATTTTTTAAACATTTAAAACACACATATATACATATAGAATGCTGTATTCAACAATTTTGTAAGGGGAAAAAATAAATAATAAATCAGCTCCATTGCGGATTCCAAGTGATCAAGGGCTTAGGACGTTCCAGTTCAGCCCATACAAAGGTTCCGCCAGAAGTGGGCACTCGTGCAACGTAAGCAATGATGTACATCCGAGTCAACGAGACTGAGTGAAGTTAGCGAGGGAAGGGCATTTAAAAACCGAACTGGAACGCAGCCTTGGTGTGGATCCCCCGTCCCCGTCAACCCCCCCGCCCTGTACGTTCCATTTGAGAGAGACCCAGAGGTGAAATGTCGCCCGCGCCTCTCGCCCCACCCCCTTTTACACTTCTCTCACAACACACAGCTTCTGTGCATGGTACATTTTCAGCAAGCAGGGGCGCCGGCAGCTGCAGGGAGCGCCAATTTGCCAATTCCACACACAGTGAAATTACGCATGCGCTCATTTCAAAAACTCACTAACAGTCTTTGGTTTCTCAGTCGACGTAAAGATCCTCTTTAGCACCTTTAAACTTATTCCATTTATGCTAGTTGCCAAGGCAATTGACATTTCACATTTTCATTTGGTTTAGCCTCATGTAATAAAATAACTAGCTAAAACTGAAGGAAAAACTAAACAGACACTAAAAAAAAAAAGACATTCACAAAATTTTAACTAAAAATTAAATAGAAAATGGAAAATCTAACTAAACACTAATTCAAAATATCAATAAAAACTAAAATAGCTTCTCAACGTTACAAAAATAACAGTGCTTTTGTGTCATAATTATGATTTACCAAAAGCTTGATTTTTTTTTATTTATTTATTTAGCAGAAATAGCGACGTCCTGTGGTTGAATTTGCAGCATTGCAAGTACAGGCTGAGATACAATCCGCCCCCTACTGGGTGACGCCATACTTACAGTTTCATTTTCTCAAAAACAAAACAGGGAAAACGGAGAAAGCGGCTGTTCAGCTGTTATCTGTGACTGTGCATATGGTGAAATGGCAGAAGCCAGTATTTCAGTGGCTCCGGACCAGTTCTGCTGTCCAGTATGTCTGGATCTCTTGAGGGATCCTGTGGCCCTTCCCTGTGGACACAGTTACTGTATGATCTGTATTACAGACTGTTGGAATCGAGAGGATCAAAAAGGAGTCTACAGCTGCCCCCAATGCAGACAGACCTTCACTCCAAGACTTGTACTGAGGAAAAACACCATTCTGGCTGAAATGGTGGAGAAACTAAATGAGACAACACTACAACCTGCTACTCCTGCTCCTGCTTACTATGCAGGTCCTGGAGATGTGGATTGTAACATCTGTAGTGGAAGAAAACACAAAGCTGTCAAGTCGTGCTTGATGTGCCTGAACTCTTACTGCCAAACGCACCTTGAACAGCACGAGAATTTCTTCAAGAAACACAATTTGATAGAAGCTACCAGACGACTCCAGGAGATGATCTGTAAGAAACATAACAGGCCTCTAGAAGCTTTCTGTCGAACTGACCAGACGTGTATCTGCATGATGTGTGTGCTGGACAAACACAAAAATCATGAAATTAACACAGCTGCAGTAGAGAGGATATACAGACAGGTATGAACTTTTCATTTTACAAACTTCCAGTCAGAATTTCCAGTCATCCTGTTCATAGGTTTACAACCCACTGGCTCTCTTATCAGTGAATGTTTGCAGCTTTTGATCATCCAGGTAACAACACACACTATTAAGAATCAAGCATATAAACTTTTGAACTGGATCTTTTGTGTAAATTCAGTTATTATTATGATTTGGGGTTTTTATTTTTATATAGCCAAAATAACTGAGCACAACTCTATAGAAATGAACCAAAAATATAGGGGGGAAAACACGAAAAAGGAAAGAATCATGCAGGTCTTCTGATGGTTTAAATTTCTTCAAAGAACCAAGTTATCTTCTTCCACTTTTAAAATTTACCATTTTTAAAGATTTAGAGTAAATCCAAAATTCTTTCTGAAAAACAGAAAACAATGGCTTTGTTTTAAGGAACTTACAGTAAATGAATATAACATTTTCCCAAAATGAAAAATATTGTTCAGTAGAAAAAAATAAATTATATTAAATGTGTAGATCTTCCATTATTATGCCAAAAGTTATATCATTTTTAGAAAAAGAAGAAATCAAATTAATTGTTATTTTAAGCCATCCATATGTTAGACCAAAAGTCTCTAAACAGTCTAATTAAACAGTTGTACTAACTAAACAGTAAAAAACAAATGTACTGTTGTTTCAATTTCAGAATCACAGAAAGTACTTTTGTAATCAATATTAAATCTGAAGATGTTATTAATCTGAAAAATAGAGGAAACTGTTTAGTAGTTAAAAGGGCGGTGGGGGGTTGTCTGGCTATCACCAGACCAAGCTCAATTTAAAATTGAACATTGGTTTGGGGAGTTTGCTATGTTTTTCTACTACACAAGAGGCGTGATCAACGAGCATTATTCACGCAATTGGATAGTCCTTCAACCAATCAGATCAACAATCCGGGTGACGTACTTTGCAAAGCGACGCGAAAACTCTTAAAGTACACTTTAAATACCCGGATGATGCACTAAATTAACTGAAAAAACGAAGTGTGGAATGTTGGTAGAGAGATCATAAACCTATGAATCATAAATCATATTATTCTGCCCCACCAAGTTTTCGAAATGCATCGTTTTAGTTTTTACATCCCACTTTTTACATCCCACTCAAACGCTGATAAGATAAATGGTGTATGCTTAATTTCACGATAAGTGTCCGATTAATCACAATTTTTTAAATCGCGAATAATCGCACACTTATTGTGAAATTAAGCATACACCATATAAATATATATATATATTTTTTTTAAGGAAAGTTTTGATCTGTTGAGTTTTTGTCATTTTTGTTTCTTCAACAGAGGCAATTAGAGGAGAAACAGAGACAATGCAAGGAGGAAATCCTGCAAAAACAGAATAAGATGCAGGCGCTTAAAAAGGCTGTGGACTCTCACAAGGTGAGTTTTTAGAGGAGAATTGCTGGGAGCTGGAAAAGGCTTCTCAGACTCAATTAAGACTCAGCTCCATTCAGTCAGCAATCCAGTGTTGGGTCCTGCAGAGTCCCACAGTGGGTAGCATACTATCTGAGATCTTTGTGTGTCCTAACAGCGCTCTGCTCAGGCAGTAGTGGAGCACAGTGAGAAGATATTCACTGAACTGATCCTCTCTATTGAGAGAAGACGCTCTGAGGTCACACAGCTGATCAGAGATCAGGAAAAGGCTGCAGTGAGTCAAGCTGAAGGATTCTTGAAGAAACTGGAGGAGGCCATTGATTTTCTGAAGGAGAGCGATACTGAGTTGGAGCAGCTGTTACACATAGACGATCACATCCATTTCCTCCAGGTGACAGAATTCACTGAGATAACTTTATTTTATTTATATATATATATATATATATATATATATATATATATATATATATATATATATATATATATATATATTTTTTTTTTTTTTTTTTTTTTTTTTAGCAGTTATACAAGCATTATAATCTGTGTATCATTTAATCAGAGTTATCATTTGAAACACTGATCATTATTCAAGCTGTATCTTAATTTCCTTTCTGATTTCTAGAGTTCACAGTTCATCTTGCCTTGTTTTATCGTACCCAGCATCACTGTCAGTCCTCACCTCTCTTTTAGTAATATTGGAAAATCGGTCTCTCTCCTAAGAGGGAAACTTGAAGATTTCTGCAAAGAGGAGGTAGAACGGATATCTGCTAGAGGTAAAATGCTGCTGACATGATGTGTGACATGATGTAACTTACAGATATTTATTTATTGATATATTTATAATACTTATGTTCTATGAATGTTTAAATTGTTAAATGTACTGAATATATCTGATGTTTTCTTTAAAAAAATGTCACTTTTCTGCTGGTCTGTAGTAAAAAGCATCAAGATCACTGACAACGATAACCCCAAGACTAGGGAGGAGTTCTTACAATGTAAGTGTTTCTATCCATCCATCCACCATCCATGTTGTGTATTTCTTTATTATATATATTTAATTCATATTATTTTATTTCAGATTCCTGTCAGCTCAGTCTGGATCCAAGCACAGTGAATAAACACCTCTGTCTGTCTCAGGGGAACAGAGTAGTCACTTATACTAAGAATGCCCAGCAGTATCCTAAACATCCAGGCAGGTTTGATGACAGTCCTCAGGTGTTGTGTAGAGAGAGTGTGTGTGGACGTGCCTACTGGGAGGCTGACTGGAGAGGGAATTGTTGGGTGGGTATATCAGTGTCTTATAAGAGCATCAGCAGGAAGAGAAAGGGTGAAGATGAGGCTGATATTTTTGGATATAATGATAAGTCCTGGACATTGCAAAACACGTGCACAGGTCGCTTATTTACTCATAATTCTGTAGACAGTGAAATCAAAAAACCCCTATACTCCTCTAGAATAGGAGTGTACGTGGATCACAGGGCAGGAATTCTGTCCTTCTACAGCGTCTCGGACACAATGACCCTTCTCAAAAGTGTCCAGACCACATTCACTGAGCCCCTTTATCCTGGCTTTAAGGTTTTAGATGGATCAAGTGTGAAACTATGTGATCTATAATACAGTACGATTCAACAAATTGTATTATATCAATATTATATTATCAGTGTTTTTATTGTTAACAAAAACTGTTAAAAACTGTTGGTTTTGTTAAGTGAAATAAAGCTGAAATAAAATAAATTATAAATATTAGTAAAAAAAATGTAAACTTAGTGAAATGTTAAACAAAAAATTCAAAAAAAGAAAATAGAAATGCTGCCTTGGCAACTAACAGAAATGAAATAGGTTTGAGTTAAAGTACTAAAACTACTAAATTGAAATAAAAATACTTTAAATGTATATAGAAAAAAATGAAAAAGCACATAACATTATTACTAAAACCTAACTAAAAATCAAATTGAACACTGAAAATATAAAAACAAAAGCTAATTCAAACTATTAATAAATTCTATAAAAGTATATAAATAATACTTAAATAACATGGTATAATATCAATGTTATCACAGGTTTTGGCTGCATGATAAGCTGGTAATAGTAAGGTTAATTAGTATATATGAATATCAAATTAATGTTGAAGAAATACCACAACAACAGAAATGCATATGATGTTCTCTGGAAGTGGAGTAAAAGCTGTCAATGCAGTTCTTCACCATCAGTATGTATTTCAGTATTTTATCCCTGTCATTTTCTGCATTCACTTTGCCTTATAATAACTATTTGTAAATAAAAATGTATGTGAATGATTTCCTATTAATAAATTAACAAATAAATACAAAAAGGTTATTGTGTTATTTCAGTATTTAGTTTCCTTCTCCTCATGAATACACTCTTTAAATAAAGGATATTTTGAAATTTAATTCTTAGAAAAATGCATATGCCAGTGTTGTTGATTAGAAAAAATACCATAGTAACCATTAAAGCTGGCATGGAACAGAAGTTGGAATAGTCCTTGTGATGTATATATTATAATGTATGTATATTAAAGGTGCTAAATGTTTTGTTAAATACATTTTTGCAATATTACTTGAAACTGTCTTTACTAACTGATAAAAGACTATTTATTAGGTGCGCTGTAAGGAATAATATTAATATACATCATCTGTGCACGAGGTAGGGCCTTAAAAACATCAGCCAATCGTTTAAGCGATCATCACGTAAACGATTGGCCCTCTGGCTTGTCAATCACTGCCGTGACGTTCCTTGTGAGAGACATGCGCGGCTGCGCACTCCAGTAACTTTCCACACTCTACAGGCGCTGCATGCAATGTTTTTGTCAGGAGACAGGAGTAACAACTGCAGATTATGAGTTACCTGCGGTGAGTCCGACATAATGAATCCACTAACACGATACAGCGAATGCCGGTGGTAAACACTCGTGTTTCCAATACTCATGCACAAGTTTTGGGAGGCGTTCCCTCGAAATGAGCTGTGAAGGAGGAGGGCTGTTCTTACACATGTGCTCATTTCAAAAACTCACTAACAGTCTTTGGTTTCTCAGTCGACGAAAAGATCCTCTTTAGCACCTCTTTAGATCCTCTTTGGCTACTCAAACAAGAACAAATGTAGGGTGGGACATGATTTAAAAGACAGGTTGTCCCACCCTCTTGCCAGTGAAAAATTTGTGCATTGATGAGTCACTAATAATAAATACTGAAATATTCCATAAAACAAGCGTGGTCCATTTTGATTGGTGACTTTAACCGGCATAACGAAATTATTATTGTAATATTAATTATATTATAATTATAATAATTATTGTTATTGAAAATATATTTGAGGGATTTTTACACTGTTGGAAGGTGATCTTATATTATGGTGAAAAACAAACGGAACAAAACATGGAAATTGTTCGAGACGGCACCTCTTATCTAGATGGCAGCAGCGAGTTTCCGCTGCCGCTCAGCAAATCCAAACATTCACAGAGTTACATAAACGTTTCCGCAGAAGGCAAAATGGTGGACTTGTTATCATCTTTGGCGCCTTGCAAAAATCTAGAAATCAGTCTGTATATATTATCATAGAGACGTTGCACACCATATCACCATGTTTAAGAAAGCTAAGAGGTGCAATTTTAGGCAGAGGAATGACTCAGACGATGAGGAGAAAGAGGAGGTCCAGCAGTCCGGCGGGCCCGGGGCTGAAGAGTCGGCGAACCCGAGTGAGTCCTTTACTGGTCCCGCTCCTGGAGCAAACATACTGAACAACCACGGGAACGGATTTCAGCCTGGTGCTGTCAAGATCAACAAAGACAAGAAGAAAAGGAAGGAGTACCGAGAAGAACCCAAAGCGAGTCTGCTGAGCTTCCACGACGATGAAGGTGCTCATCAACGGCCATTAAAGACGCATGTAACATAAAAAAAAAATACATAAAAACAACGTAATGTTTCAGTGCAGAGTTTTTGCGGTGCAGTTCATCATCTAACTGTAGTCTATTTAAATGACAGTTCGTGTCATTATTAAACTGACAATCACCAAAAACATGAGCTACTTTGCCTATTAAATTAACTACTAATAGTGATCAGTTAGGACTCTGCATATATTGAAATATTCTCATAATTGAAATATACTCAATAACTCATATTGAAATATACTCATTATTGAATCGAGCTGAAATTGAATGCTTTTTAAAAATCCTTATCTAGTAATGATAAAAATAGAAAAGGGCATGAACATTCATTGATCAGAAAGTGGGAGGACCCTGAAGAAAAGTTGTGCCCCAAATTATATACTATCTAAAGTCTTTGATACACTTTGCACCTATATTATGCATTATGTGCTCAATTACCTAGTGTATGCATTTTAAAAGATGTATATATTTATATAGATTCACTATATATCTCTCACTATTAGATGACACTGAAGTGTTTCGTGTGAAGAAATCCTACCACAGCAAGAAGATCGTCAAGCAGCTGAAGAAAGAATACAAGGAGGATTTGGAAAAGAACACCAGTGCCATACCAGAGCAAAGCGTGCGCATTGGTACTCAATCTTTTTTATTTTTTCATAATATCATGCATTTCTATAAATCAGGTGTAGGGGGAATTTTACAGTTAAAGACCCAAAAGACCAGATATGATGAATGAAGACCCAGAGTCAGAGATTAAAAAAAATAAATTGAAGAAAATTTTACTGAAGAATAGTTTGCAGTTTCATCAGCAGAAGCCAGCTTCAAGTCTCCTAAGGAGTTCGTAGGCCGCTCTGCGTACATTCACATTTCCACAACAATTATACTCTAACAGAGTCAACTAAATACGTCATTACTTCAGGTTGAATGATTCTGATTGGCTAAGAAAAATAGACAAATTTGGTAACCTTCCACACATTGACAGATAGTCAGAAGCATTTCTCCATTTGTCAGGATGCTGACGAGGGGACTCTGGATTTAGGTACTGGATGTCCTTTTTGGGGTCATGACATGGTGTCTGTCTGTTCACTAAAAGGGTGCCAGTTGTCCACCAGTACAAAGGACCTGCACAGAACACTTAACCTTTGAGGTTGAAGTTGATCTGAGCAGGAAACTTTCCCAAAACATACTGATAACATGTTCTTTTCTCTCAGTGAGAGGTACAGACAATATTCCAAATTATTTTCTAGTGTTTGAAAAGGAAATTAAAAGCTTTAACATACGTTGAAGAAGTCGTTCAAATAATTGAACAGAAAGATAAATGTTGATTAATAACTTAGAAAATATATATTGAAGTGGCAGTGGTTTCCAGAATCCACCCCCTTCACAGGGGAGCAGAACTAAGTAACTTTTTTTACCTTCATAAATAGTTTTCTAAGTCCTTACGATGGTTAATTGACTAGTAGTGGTGTGTTTGAGGCGAGCACTAACCCCCTCTGGCACGTCTACGCCAGAAAACAGCACTTGCATGTTGAGCTGCGCCGACCTGACAATCTCGCCTCATGTTCACGTTCACGCGAGAGTGACAAAAATGCTTTACAGTAATTCAAAAACAATGTATATATTATGAATTTATAAGACAATTTCGAAAATTACCCACCTCCATCGAGATTTCTTGTACTGTATTTGCAAAACTACTGCGCTGTTGAGCGTTGTAGTCCAGAGCTGCGCTTTGAGTATTTACGACAGTGTGATTCACTGAAGGAACCTGTAGGGGGAGCTTCACAAATCTTACTGAGTTCCGCTTTAAAACATCAAATTTTCATTTTATTTAGAAAATATCTGTTTGCTGCCCCCACTCCATGTTATAATAGTAAACACATCTGGCGCTGAGCCAGAGACGGAAGCGCTCAGTGATTTTCATATATAAGGTGATGCGTTCTAAAGTAACAGTCACTTTAAAAAAAAAACTCACATTGGGGGCTCAGCTAGAATATAGAGCCTCTAGAACTGTGGTTCCCAAACTTTTTAGCTTGGAGTACCCCCTGAAGGGATTACCATCCTTCTGCGTACCCCCTCTCTTCCACTTTGACTGCAGTTACACCTTTACCACTTAGGGACAATATTTGCCCCCTAAATTGATTTTCCAGTGTTTTTTTTTTTTTTTTTAGCTTTATGAATAACTTTATAAAATAATGTTTTAAATAAAAAATGTCCAATAGAGAAATATGCAATGATGGTAAAACAAAGTAAAACTTTTAAATATTAAACTAAAACCACCAGTAGGTGGCAGCAAGTCACTATTTTTAAGAGTGAGTCATCGAGTCATTCATTCAGTAACGAAGCAAGTGGCTGTTAATGCATCATTGACTCTCACGATTCTTTCAAAGCCGCAGAATTGTTTGTGAAACACAGATGTGTGTTGTAGTTCTGCTGTGGTTTTCGTTAAAATTATTTAATTGAAAAATAGAGTAAATACTGACAGTACTGTGTTTAAAATTTACGTTCTATTTTTTGACCTGTTGTATAATAATGCCACGTTTGCAGTCATGTGAATATTTGGGAACAATTGCAGTCTTGCTTGTTATCATCATTAAATACAACTCACACAAGGTATGTTTTTGTATCGGAGAAAGTTTGAGTCTTAAATCGAAATTAATCCATTATCTGTGTCTATTTTGTTCTTCATGCGAGTAAGTGCTAAATCTCTACTTTTACAAAAGTGCATTGTCGAGAACGACAGTAATTTAGCGCGATTTAAGGCAGCAGATTCTGCACGCAATCATTTGCAGGCTGCTTGTTTTACAGTCTATGGTGGATACAATAATTTTTCACTGCAAATGATGAGGTAATTTGATTAAATGTACTGGATTTACGACATTTTGGAAGTTAGAAATACATGCTCGATGTTAATTTAATTCTACCTTAAAATAATATTGACTACTCAGCATTTTGTTCACGTACCCCCTTTTGTCACCTCACGTACCCCAGTTTGGGAACCACTGTTCTAGAATATAGCTGAAGAATTATGTATGATCTCCTAGTTAGTGTGTCCTGATGTCGGCTCTGAGTGACCCCCATTTTTCTAGTGTTATTATTTTTATGTTGTAATATAGCCCACACATTATTAGACCCTCAGTAATCTTAGCCCTTGGCCATCTAGCTAATTACATAAGTTAGTATTATCGCTCACTGGTTTGTTCTTTTTAGGTGGACCTGCTCAGAATCTGTCAATTAAAGAGGAGCCCTTATCGGGCAGCAGAGCCAGCAGTGAACAGGGAGAAGAAGAAATGGAGGTCGACAGCAATGAGGAACAGGAAGAGGAAGGCGAGCAAAAGTCTGCAGGGGGAGCATTTAGCCAAACTCTGTCTGCCCTCAGCTCGCTTAGACCAGGTGAGAGTTTCCATAACCTCCAGGCTGGACCTGTAGAGCAAGTTGCAGGACCAACGTCAGCATGATTAACCTGCTGATGTGTATTGTGGTTAAACATTGAATGTTGTTAAACACCGTATGTGATCAAATCCACATTTTTATATGGCAAACAAATGGCTTTTAGTCTGTTTAGGATCTTTCTGGTTAAACTAATTCACGTGAAAGTGATTAATCATTGTGTTTACACCAACAATAGCTGTCATACATTTCAACAGGCGAGATCCCCGACGCGGCCTTCATTCATGCTGCTCGTAAACGTAGGCAGATGGCTCGAGAGCTTGGGGGTGAGGCTCCGTTGGTCGAGAATGAAGCGACGAGCAAGCGCCTTGTTCGCGAAGATGAGAACGGCGGCAGTGATGATGATGAAGATGAGAAAAGGATCAACTTCAGTGGAGTCAAGATAAAGAGTCAGAGGCAGAAAATAGCTGAAGAGATCGGTCAGTGTGTGATGCAGTTCAAACTAAGCTCTAGTAATATGAAACTTGTTTATGTACAATTACAGGAACCCACATTCACCTGGTCTTCAGAAGAAATGTCCTTGTAATGTCATGTCACTTAGAAAAAGTCACACAAAAAAGACATAAATAGGAATTGTGTGGGTGTGAGAGATCAGATCCTGGTAAAGATGTGCACTTAACCAAGATCTGACCTTAGTGTTTGTTTTGGGTGTGTGTGTGTGTTGTGATTCAGGTATCGAATGCAGTGATGATGAAGCTCTAGATGATGGCCAGGATGAGGAAGTGAATCGCTGGGAGCAGGAGCAGATCAGGAAGGGCATTAGCATCCCTCAGGTGAGTCAGAGTATATTAACTAGCATATATGAAAGTGTTTAATAGAGTGTAAAAGTGCCCCTCCTCTTTTTCAGCAGCCTTGGTTTCAGAAGTATTTTTTTACATTCATTGTTAAATGAATAAAGTACATTAAGAACATTACATCCTTTGATATGAAGAAGAAAAAAGTTTTTTTAAATAGGATAAAAAGACAAAGGTTACTTAAAGGGGTCATGACATGGATTTTTTTAAATTTATTTTACTAGGGCTGACCCCAATAGTTGACTAAACATTAGTCGACAAGAAGAGGCTTAGTCAACCAAAATTGTATTAGTTGGATAGTCGCAGAAAAAAAAAAAAAAACTCCACACGAAGTGAAGTCACACAGTATGTGAGGGCCAGAACGTTAATAGAGTGCCCCAGGGATGACGCGTTTTTGTAGGCCAACCCGGAAGTTAGTGGCGCGTGGGTTCCCTCGGTTGAAAGCCTATGCATTTTTCCCATAGACTTTTGGAATTTCGCAGAAAATAAGCTCTGTGTTTAACAAAGGGTTATGACACTTACACGTTTTGTCTATCAAGATCATCTTTACAAGTTAACACAACATTTATAGATTTTGAAGCCTAAATAAAGTCGTCAGATATAAAAAGCTAACAGTAGGCTTTAAACTGACTACAGCACACCATAGTCGCGGATCAACGTCGTCACCACCAAGCTTCTTCAAACTTTATTTAGAAAACAACTTTATTATAAATTTTGTATTTTTCAACTTTTTTATTAATACTTATTCACTTTTTCATGAAAAATTCTGTCCAAATGTCCCGTTTTTAATGATCACGTCTAAAGTCCCCGCCAAAGGAAGTAGTCCCTTTTAGTAATTTGTTAGCAACCGCCGATTTTAAGACACAGTAAAAGTTTAAAAAAATCACAAGTGGGTTATAACTGGTGTGTTTTATGTCATAGATCAAAACGTGAAAATATTTAGAGGCTTTGTTAACCACAGACCTTATTTCAGGCGATTTAGCAAAAACCCATTCAAAAAACCCGTAACATGTACGTAACTTGGCCGCTTACTCCAATGTTAAAGAGTTAGTTTTATTTTTTAGTTTTAGTTTTATGTATTTGTGTACACTCACAATAACAAGAAAACATTGTGCTTTTGTAAAATAAAGAAAACAACCAGGAAGCTTCTTTCTGCCGTCTCGGTCTCTGATCACATAAATTAACCAAAACTCAGCGTATAGGCTACTTGCCTCCCAGACATGAGAAATATATCTAGAGAAAGCTTGAAATGTCTTTTAAACGAACCAGTTCAAATCAAAAACAAATAGGCCTACTCTCCGATTATGTAATCCGAATGAAAGTTGCACTGACACGGACTCAGAATGATATTCATAAGCCTACTTTTGGCGGTGGTTTGCAGCATGTGTGCTTGAGTGAGGAATAGGCTGTATATTACCAGCGGTACCAGATGTGCCCCTGGATATGTTATATTTTCTTTGATCATGGACATTATATTATTTTTTTATACTGTTTTTGATCAAATAAATGTAGCCTTCAAAAACAAAAAAACTTTCTCACCCTAAACTCTTGAATGATAGTGTAATTGATAGAAGACTTTTTTTAGTATTGAATTGGTAATACTAAAAAATACCAAATACCAGTACAATTACTACAGTGTACTATAGTTTGCGATTTGAAGTCGCAATATTTATTTTGACACTCTAATTTTAATGTCATATCCTGTTTTGATATTTTAGGTCCAAACCACCCAGTCTGAAGATACAACCATGTATTACCAAGGCGGTTATGATGCACAGCCTTATGGAGCTTCCTACGCCATGCCGTTTAGCTACACCACTGCCACAGTCGGAGCCGACAACAGCAAGACTTTGAAAGCAGAGCCCTCAGTTCCTTATCCCATTCCCTCTTGTGACCTGACCCCTATAACCACAGATCTGGTAAAGAAACGTCTCAAAGACAGGTACGGTCTGAACTGCCTGCTCATCGGCGGTCACTGTAACCCCTCAAATTGCCAGTTCAAATCTGCCCAGTTGGTATTTCCTAGGATTTTATATGTACCAACACTTCATAGTTTTTAATGCCCTGATAAATTTCATGCACGTCCCATAAATTTGACCAGACTATTTCATCGAAGATGAAAGCTTGCACTTTGGACTTCCAGCATAATGAGGATACACACAAGATGCATATCTCCTCACACGTTGATCCGGGTTAATTCTGGGTATCGGACAGTTGTCTGTTTCTGCAGAAGTGTAATATTTCTCCAGATGGAGTATTTGCAGATGCTAAAATCTGCAGCTGTATTACTGACTCCATTGCATTGTTTAGACAAAACAGTCTTCATCAGGACATGTGCGACCCTAGCGATGTCCCCATACATCACTAATAACAAATCTCTCTTTGACTCCCCTGTGCACCAGGCTGAGCTTCATGCGCCAAGGGCACAATTCCAATGCCCGGCGCTTTGAGCAGATCCAGGAGGAGCTGGAGGCCTCCAAAAAGACCATCCAGCTCCTGGAGGGCTCCTCACAGGAGGCCGCAGACAAATATAGATTCTTGCAAGAAATGCGAGGGTATGTTGGAGACTTGCTTGAGTGTTTCAGTGAAAAGGTAAGAATGAATGCATTTGTTTTTATGTTGCTGCTGGTTTTTACTGACTTGTTTTTCAGTTGTTGGTGGTTGTTTTTTTCAGACCTTACTACTGTATTTCTTTTTGATTCATTTCAAAGTTTTTTTATTTTTTTTATTTTTGTTGCCTGTGTCAGAATTGTGTAGTTAATTAGACTTTAAACTTATTTATCTCAACTAAAATTACTTTTATAATATCATTAGGAGTAAAAATAACACCATTTACTTAAATATATATAGTCACATAGTTCATGTTTGTTTTTTGTTTTTTTTGTTGTTTTTTTTTTTTATTAAACTAATTTTCAGTCCAGCAGGTCATATTTTTCATCAGATCATGGATTAAGGTGTAATCTTCCATATTTTCCCCACAGCTGATGCAGCAAGAGATGTGTTTCTGTCATTCTGTTCAGCTATAAAGAGGCACTATATACACAAATCGTGGTGTCTCAGATGAGACGCGAAGAACTAACATATGTTATTAGTTGAAAAAATAGCCTTTATCATGATTTATCAATACATTTTCATGTTATTTAGAAAGTAATAGGTCATACTACTTTTTTGTGTGAGACTTCCAATTCATTAGGTAGCTAAGTAGCTTGTTTACAGGGTTGTTGAACCAAAAAAATATAAAAAGTAATAAAAGTCAAAATGGTAAATATTTATTACAGCACCAGTGGAATACACTGCCCTTTAAAGGCAAAATGCAGTAACTATGCATTTGTAGCATTAAGGTATCATTTGAATGCCTGATGATAGCTTAATAATTACATTAGCTTAAGGGTAGCTTGTCCTAAGGATATGCAAATGTCTACATTAATTTGTGGTACATGTCTGTGAAAACTATAGAATGCAATATTCGGATTCCAAAAGTAACAATCCCATTCCTTTTCTCCCTAGGGGAATTGATTTTGAAAGATAACTTTTACACTATTAAACAGAACTACAGTGAGCTAATTGATGACGCATGTTTTTGTTGAAGCCATCAGCCTGTGTTATTTCAAATTATTATTTTTTTACAGTGGAATTCTTGGTGGAAAAACTACATCCCCACTAATCAAAGAACTGCGAAAAGCAAATCACGCCAAAAGAGCTGTTTTTTTTTTATGTAATCATGTCCCTGCACTCTCAAACTACATAATATTTGTATATTTATGTTTTGCAATTCTTGTAAAATGTTTCTATATACATAATTTTTAATATCACTCGCTATGCCTAACAGGATGGCATATAACTCTTAAAGACTTAAAATCCCTATGGGAAAAATGAATGGAAAAAATACTTCCGGAACCAAGGGTGCTGAAAATGTGACGTCACAGTTGCACTCTATTAAATGCAAAGTTTCTGACTATGCATCCTTTTGTGAATCAGTAGCTATTTTCGAATAATTATATCTCAGTTGTGTTGTTGACTAGCTGCATTAAATGAAAACAAGCTGTTTGTCAAAAACAACCAGCAATGGCTTGCTGGAAGTCTTTCACAGAAGTTTAAAAAAACTCAGACAATTTTTGTTTGGCTCATAATATGTTTAATACCATGAAGCATTGACACAAGCAGAAGCCAGTTTTGATCCAGCTCTAAAGGGCTTTCTGTCTAGAGCTATTTAATTTGGCTGCTTTCTCTCCCTTGCCATACCAGAGCACACTAAGCCCCTCGTCTCGGCCTCCGGCCCCTTGTCTATGGTTCAGCTGTCACAAAAATCATCGTATCTTTCAGGTGCCTGTTATTCTGGAGCTAGAGGTCGCCATGCACCAGTTACTTCGGCAGCGGGCATCCCGTCTCGTCCAGAGAAGACAGGATGATATTAAAGATGAATCGTCGGAGTTTTCCAGCCTTTCAAGTCAGTCCATCTTGAAGGTTTTTATTTGAATGGCCTCGTTTTTTTTTTCTTTCCATTTTTGTTATACAGTTATGATTAATTGCACATCAGAATAATACACAAAGAAGTGCACGTTTGTTTGTGTGTGTGTGTGTGTGTGAGAGAGAGAGAGATTGAGACAAATTAAAGTGTATGTGGTTTTCGGATGGTGAAAGCTTACTGGCTTCTTATTGATCACACTGAAACATTGTTAAGATGCTGAGCAGGTAAGTGATTGGAGGAGAGTTTCTCACCCAGTAAAACTGAGCAGGTGTAAAATTAACTTCTAGTCGTAATTTAATGATGACATGCGAAAAGGGAGGAAAACCCTTAAGTAATGTGCAGTGTGCATGAAATTAAAATAAATTTTTTACTGACATTTGTGGACTAATGCTTGAACATCTAGTTCGATATATTGAGTAGGTAATGACTATCAGATCTGTCAATATAGCTTGTAACAGGACTGGTGAGTTCAGCTTTACTGAGGGTTAATGTCAGTTCTTTCTGTTTCAGGTAAAGCTGTTATGGCCCCTAACTTGGACTCATTCGGTCGTGATCGCACAGCCTATCAGGAGCTTGCCAAGCAGAGGAGGATAGCTGAAAGAGAAGCTAGGCGGTATGCTTTTAACAAAAAAAAATTATATATATTTTTATATATATATATATAATATGCGCACACACACACAGGGCTTGCTTGACATTAACTTTTTTGCTCACCAGCCACTGTGGTTAATGGTTTTCCGAAGCATTTTCACTGGCCACAATTTTGACATCAATACCATGGGGAAAACTGCCATATAGATATTTTTAATATTATCTCATAATTTGGCAGCAGGTATATTAGGCTGCTATTACTTTAAGACCTGACGACTACAATGTATATTATATATAACTCTCCTAAATAGCTTGTAGGAGTGACTGCGTTACACGCCATTGCTAAAATCCATCAGTCAAGCCATATATATATATATATATATATATATATATATATAAATATACACACACACACACACCTTGGTAAATATGATCAAAGATGACTGTAAAAATAAATCAGCATTTTGTTTATCCTTTTGATCTTTAATTCATAAAATTAGCAAAAATTGAAGGAAAAGTATTGAAAGTGGGGGGAAATCACATATGAAATAAATGTTTTTCTCCAAAACATGTTGGCCACAATTATTGGCATCCCTAGAATTTTTTGTGAGTAAAATATCTCTGAAATATATTCCTATTCATATTTACATTTTTTTTTAGCATACCAGGGTGATCATGAACATGATATTGTCCTGCCATGACTTCCTGTTCCACAGAAGTATAAACATTTGGAAACACAAAGGCCAAATTCCCTTAATCATTCATCACAATGAGAAAAACCAAAGAATATAGTTATGATGTACAGCAAAAGATTGTTGAGCTTCACAAAATAGAAAGTGGCTGTAAGAAAATAGCTAAAGCACTGAAAATACCCATTTCCACCATCAAGGCAATAATTAAGAAGTTCCAATCAACTAAAGATGTTACAAATCTGCCTGGAAGAGGACATGTGTCTAAATCGTCCTAATGCTCGGTGAGGAGGAAAGTTTGAGTGGACAAAGAATCTCCAAGGATCACAGCTGGAGAATTGCAGAGATTAGTTGAGTCTTGAGTCTCAGAAAGCCTAAAAAAAAAAAAATCAAATGGCACCTACATCACCACAAGTTGTTTGGGAGGGTTTCAAGAAAAATCCTCCTTGCTCATCCAGAAACAAACTCCAGCATATTCAGTTGTCAGACAAGACTGGAACTTAAAACGGGACCAGACTTTATGGTCAGATGAAACTAAAAAAAAGATTTCTTTGGCAGCAAACCCACCAGATGGGTTTGGTGCACACATGAATAAAAAGTACCCCATACCCACAGTTAAATATAGCACTGGATTTTTAATGTTGTAGCCCTATTTTTCTGCTGGAGGTCCTGGACATCTTGTTCAGATACATGGCATCATGGATTCTATCAAATACCAACATAAAAAATCAAAACCTGACCGCTTCTGCTAGAAATCCAATAATGGGCTGTTGTTGGATCTTCCATCAGGACAATTAACTAACATTGGCCTGTTAACTCTATAACTGAAATATTTCCAAATAATGATTAAATCAAAATCATAAACACATCGAATCAGGACATAGTGAATCCGAATGAGAATGAATCAGAAAATCTGTAAAAACACCCAAATCTACTTTATGGAGACTTTCTGTGATGTATTTCAGTTTTAATAACTGTTGGTCTGTTTTGACACTTCTGAACAGAACCCGTCGCAGACAAGCTCGAGAGCAGAACGGCAAGAGAGCTGAGCATAAGGAGGGCCTGTCTAGTGATGACGAAGAGACGTCCACTGACATCACCAGCTACAACCTAGAGAGAGGTGACCAGCCAAACACACACCAATACAAGATCACTTGTACTGATTACTTTTCAATCTTTTCTTGATTAAACTTTTTATCCTTTTGGCTTCCAGATCGCATTTTAAACGAGTCAAAGAAGGTGTTTGAGGACGTGGTGGAGGATTTCCACTCTCTGGACAACATAAAGTCTCACTTCGAGACCTGGAGAAAGCTGTATTTTACATGCTACAGAGATGCCTACATCGGACTGTGTTTGCCCAAACTCTTTAACCCCCTTATTCGACTGCAGCTCATCTCATGGTCTCCATTTGAGGTACAGAGAGAACGTCATTCCCATTTTTTTGATCTGCTTTGCATTGCCTGAACATTTCAGTCTTTAGTTGCCAAAATGATGCTATTTGTATCTATGCAGGTGGAGTGTCCCAACTTTGAGTATATGCTGTGGTTTGAGTCTTTGCTCTTCTATGGCTGTGAGGAGCAGAGCTCTCTAAAGAAAGAGGAAGACATAGATAACAGCCTGCTTCCTGCTATTGTAGAAAGAGTGCTTCTTCCTAAATTAGCAGGTTAGTCTATCCCATTTCCCATCTTTGTAATGGTTCACTCCTTACTTTTTAATCTCAGAACAGCATCTCAAACCCAAATCACTCTTTTAAAACATGATTTCTGCCCTTCTTGTCACCCCCTCAGTGCTGACGGATCAGATGTGGGATCCGCTATCCAGCAGTCAGACGTCCAGACTGGTGGCTTTCATGCAGAGGTTGATCAAAGATTATCCCACTGTGCTGCACGGTGAAAACCGCAACACACAAGTAAGTGAACGGATGAGACCGCAATGCATTAAAGCCACAGGCTCTTATTTTTGCATTCGATTTTCATTTTCATTTAGGCCTACTGTATCATATTTGGTAGGCAAAATTCTAGGGATTGTAAATTATCAGCATGATCAAAACTTTGCTGTAAAACCTGTTGTGTACAATCTACTACACGCCTTTTGACGTCTGATTGATTTTGACGTCTTTTTGCTGTGAAATCTGATGAGTTTTATACTTTAAACATTAGAATAACTTTTATATTGTTAGTAATATTTCAGGATGAACACTTACTGGACTGAAAGGGTTAATTCACCCAAAAATAAAAATGATGTAATTAATGACTCACCCTCATGTTGTTCCAAACCCGTAAGACCTCCGTTCGTCTTCGGAACAGAGTTTAAGATATTTTAGATTTAGTCCGAGAGCTTTCTGTCCCTCCATTGAAAATGTGTGTACGGTAGATTGTTCATGTCCAGAAAGGTAATAAAAACATAATCAAAGTAGTCCATGTGACATCAGTGGGTTAGTTAGAAGTTTTTAAAGCATGTAAAATACATTTTGGTCTAAAAGTAACAAAAACTACGACTTTATTCAGCATTGTCTTCTCTTCCGGGTCTGGGCTAAATCTAAAATATCTTAAACTGTGTTCTGAAGATTAACAAAGGTCTTACGGGTTTGGAACGACATGAGGGTGAGTCATTAATGACATAATTTTCATTTTTGGGTGAACTAACCCTTAAAGCAACTTGGGTTTACTTGATTATCCATACATCATTTTTTTGTGTTGCATTTTTTATGATACATCAGGCTTTTGAGGTACATTTATTTGTACATCTCTCAATTATCATTGTTTTGCATAACATTGTTTGACCCGAAAATGAAAACTACAGAGCTTTGATCATAAAACTAGGAATTTAAATATCTTATTGTTTGATATAGAGTGACAGTTGATGATTTATGCAATTTATGCTAGTAGTCTGATACACTGTTATAAAGATCTCATTGATTTACATTACAAGCTATCAGAATTTCATGCCTGTGTGTGTATAATATATATATATATATATATATATATATATATTTATTAGGGCTGGGCGATGTATCGAATGCTTTTGTCACGCGCATTTCTTCAGTAAAGCCGGTTCCCTGATTACCGCTAAATCGCCATCACCTGCTCTCAAATGAAGCGGCATTTAATAGACAGAGCCGTAGTTCACTGATAAGACACGCAATATCGCGTTCAATATCGATATGTATCGCCGTCGATATTGAACGCGATATTGCGTGTCTTATCAGTGATCTACGGCTCTGTCTATTAAATGCCGCTTCATTTGAAAGCAGGTGATGGCGATTTAGCGGTAATCAGGGAACCGGCTTTAGGCTACTGAAGAAATGCGCGTGACAAAAGCATTCGATACATCGCCCAGCCCTAATAAATATATATATATATATATATATATATATATATATATATATATATATATATATATATAATATATATATGGCTCAATAAACTTCTTTCATATGTCAGGCTTTACAGGTTTAAATTATTAATCTCGTTTGATTGTCATTGATAAATAAAGATCTATTCTTTTTCAGGAGCTTTTAAGGACCATAGTGATGCGAATTCGACGGACTCTTGATGATGACATTTTCCTGCCTCTGTTTCCAAAAAAGTGAGTGTGAAAGCTGAATCACTCGTGTTGTATCACTGTTTGTATATGCTGCTCATTGTATACATCTTCTATTTTCTGTTTCCATTGTGACCGAATATATTGTGTAAACCAGTGTGTGACGTTGTGTAATTTTGATTTTCTCCCCTTACAGTGTTATGGAGAACAAGAACTCTGGTCCTTACCTCTTTTCCCAGAGGCAGTTTTGGTCTTGTGTTAAGGTAAGTGTAGTCATGCTTAAATATTCTGGAGACTTTTTGTTGTTGTCTAAATCAGTTGATTAATTATTAACCATTGTTCAAGCTTATTCCCTGCTGAATCTCTTTCTTGTGTTCAGTTCCTTGGGAACATCTTATTATGGGATGGGATCCTGTCTCTGTCAGCGCTGAAGGAGCTCGCCGTGGACAGCACACTAAACCGCTACATTCTCTCAGCCCTGCAGACCACAGATGCCAGCGAGGAACATGTGGAGAAATGCCGCAAAGTATGACTCATTTGGTATTAATATTCATATAAACAGTGTTTACAAGTGAAGTTCTGACCCTCTACCGATATCCTCAGGTGGTGGAGTGTTTTCCTGTGCAGTGGTTCAGCAGTCTGAAAGGACAGCAGACTCTTCCTCAGCTCGAGAACTTCTGCAGATATTTGAAACACCTGGCCAGCAGTCTGTACCGCAGCTGTGTGGCTGGATCAGATGTGGAGAAGAGGAACGTGAGGTAAAGTGGTTTCTTATGTTCATGCGTTAAGGTAACATCTTAACATCTCTGTACAGTTGTGTTCAAAATAATAGCAATCCAACATCACTAACCAGATCAATCATTGTTTTTGATAGAAATTATATTTCTACATGGCAAATATTTTACTAATAGATGTAGTAGTGTAATAGAAAACCAACAGACACAACAGTCATGACATGAATGCTGCTGATTATGTGTAATTGAATCATTAATTGAAATGGGCGTGTTCAAAATAATAGCAGTGTGGAGTTCAATTAGAGATTAATCAATTTCAATTAATTCTGTGAAAAAACTGTTGTCAAACAAATGGTCCTTATTTAAGGACGAAGGCAGCAAATGTTGTACTGTGCATTTCTCTCTGAAAATCAGAGTAAAATGGGTCGTTCCAGACATTGTTCTGAAGAACAACGTACTTTGATTAAAAAGTTGATTAGAGAAGGGAAAACATATAAAGAAGTGCAGAAAATGATAGGCTGCTCAGCTAAAATGATATCCAATGCTTTAAATGGCAATCAAAATCAGAAAGACGTGGAAGAAAACGGAAAACTACCATTCGAATGGACCGAAGAATAGCCAAAATGGCAAAGACTCAGCCAATGATCAGCTCCAGGGAGATCAAAGAAAGTCTAAAGTTACCTTTGTGTACTGTAACAATTACAAGTCGCCTATGTGAAGCCAAGCTATCGGCAAGAAGCCCTCGCAAAGTCCCATTGTTGAAAAAACGTCACGTGTTGAAGAGGTTACAGTTTGCCAAAGAACACATTGACTGGCCTAAAGAGAAATGGCACAATATCTTGTGGCCCTGATGAAAGCAAGATTGTTCTTTTTGGGTCTAGGGGCCGCAGACAGTTTGTCAGGCGACCCCCAAACACTGAATTCAAGCCACAGTACACTGTGAAGACGGTGAAGCGTGGTGGCGCAAGCATCATGATATGGGGATGTTTCTCGTACTATGGTGTTGGGCCTATTTATCGGATTCCAGGGATCATGGATCAGTTTGAGTACATCAAAATACTTGAAGAGGTCATGTTGCCTTCTGGCGAAGAGGAAATGCCCTTAAAATGGTTTCCACAAGACAATGACCCCAAACACACCAGTAAACGAGCAGCATCTTAGGTGCCAGAAGTTGGTTGACTCCATGCAACACAGATGTGAAGCAGTTCTCAGAAACCGTGGTTATACAACTTTAATATTAGTTCAGTGATTCACAAGAAAGCAAAATCTTTAAGCATTTTTCAGTTTATACAGTAAATATGTGACTTTGTAAAGAAAAATGTAGACACTGCTATTTTTTTTTTGAACAGCCTAATATTCCTTTTCCTTCACTTTCTGAAACGTAATAACAAATTTGATCATTTTTTTCTTCATGTTTTGATTTAGAATATAATGTGCAGTGTTCCCAATGCATTTGTGTTTATTGAAATAAAGGTTATTATATGGATTTTGAGCTTTACTCACTTTTTTTAAACGCACTGCTATTATTTTGAACATAAATGTATATGCCACACAAAGATATAATAGATATTATCATAGTATGAAGATATGATGGTTTAATATAAAATGAATGTAAATCTGCAGCCTTCAGTGGGAGTCTGGTGGCGTTCTAGGCCTAGAGATCTGCACATTGTTGTTTGGACATACATTTTAATGAGGAAAAGGAAAATTTATATAATGCAAGTATATGAATATCGATAATTATTTTAATGGCTCTGCAATGTAAGCATTATCTCCCTTTTTTATTATTAATAACAGTTCTTGTTTCTCTACATAGGGAACAAATTAAGGATGTTATCAGGCTTTTGGGACGACTCAACGCTTTAGACCACGTGATCGCAGTTGCATCAGAACATGGCATTAAAGATATAAAGACTCTCCTCGAGAACAAATGAAAGGCAAACCAATGGAATTCATCACTGGCTGTTTTTGGATTAACCACACCATGTAAATACTGTGAATATTGTACATTTATCTGTGTGGCTGAAGGGTTTTCATTGGGGACACATTGGTGGACTTTAGAGATGTTTTACCGTCAACAGCTGAAATCCAGTGAAACTGACACTGATTTGGGTTTGGAGTGCACTCTGCTGTGTTAAGACTTTTGTAATCCCTTTCCTGAGGAGGCGTCACTTTTTACTTTTTTTAAACAGATGGGATCTCTTATTTGGATCTTTTAAACTGTCCATCTCTGCAGTATCATTACCTGCAAGAAAATATATTGGTTCTGTACACTTTCCACTCTCTCATAGGCTGCACTTTGAGAGTTACATGCAGCATATTGTGAACAACGTTCAAAAATATTTATGCACAGCCATGGGTCAAATGATGCAGCATCTGTGCCCATCTTAAAAACAGTTTGTCTTTCTCGTGTGCCAACCTCGTCCTAATCAAATGAACATGACATGCTGGCAAACAAAACCACGTGCTACTTTAACGAATGTACTTATTTTTTGTTGTTGTTTTCCTGGACCTTGAAATGTTTTATTTGCATAAATAAAGTGTTAATGATATTCAGGATAAATTTCTTACTTATCTACAGCGTAGTTGCGACCTCACAATTGCAACTTGATTTCTTTAATTGACTTATATAGTTGTAAGTTGCAATTACAAGAAATATCTTTCAGTGCAACTTATGTATTGTAATTGCAAATTTATTTATTGTAATTATGACTTCATATCTCAAAGTGTAACTTTTTTCCATTCACGAGTACATTTTTACTTGAGGAAACGACAATTCCATTGCAATTACACTATTCACTACATATGTATGTAAAGATTTAATGATATGAATCTTTTTAATCATGCAGTTGAGAGTTTGCATAGTCAGTCAGCAATTTCCTCAGATGTCTAGCTGTGGTTTAGTCTGAGGTAGAAAGTGATACATAATTTGATTATGTAGAAGCATTTGTATAAATCCAAGCTGGAAAGCACAGCTGGATGTTAGTTTAGTTTTTATGATTATGTAACTTCCTGTTATATGGAATGGTCTTTTCCTCCCCCGTGGTTTTTCATTATTTTTAGGGGACAATCACTAAAGGTGTGGAAGCTCCTATTGTTTTTGCTTGGGAGTCTCTTGGCAGCTCATAAAACCTTTTTGGAGGGAAATTTGGTTGAGAGGAGTCTGAACTTTGCTGGTGGTCTTGATCTCAAACTGAACCCTCTAGTGCCACCAACAGGCAAAGCTGCAATTTTTTGGTCTTGAACCATGTGGAATCTTCTTTCTTTCTGTTTCTTGGCTTTGTGTATGGAAGACCATTTAAGCCACAGGAAAACAATCATGCTTTAGTAATTCATAATTAAGACACAAGTCAAAATTATGAGATATAAAAGGAGTGGTCACATGAGAAATTTTTTGTGAGCAAAGTTTATTATTGTCAATGGTGTAGTGATGTGAAGCACAACTCACACAGAAGTCACTTCCAAACCAAGCAGCTTTTCTGTAGGTCAACGTGATGTGGCGAAATATTTTTGTCCTCATGCGAAATTCCAGATTATTGGATTTCTATTGAAATGACTGGATTTCACTTATGAAAATTTGCTGAACTGCAGTAAATGTGACCAAAACTTGTCATAATTTTGAGATAAAAAGTCAAAATTATGACATGCAAAGCATAATTATGAAATAAGTGACAATTGACAATTTCTCATAATTTAAAATTGTAACGCTTTACAATGTTTCATTAGTTAACATTAGTTAATGAATTAACTAACATGCACTAACAATGAGCAATACATTTGTTACAGTATTAATCTTTGTTAATGTTAAAAAAAATCCAGCTGTTCATTTGTTCATGTTACTTCACAGTGAGTAAATGTTAGCAAATACAACATTTGATTTAATAATGTATTAGTAAATGTTTAATTTAACAAGATAAAAATAAATGCAGAAGTATTGTTCATTCTTTATTCATGTTAACTAAATTTAACTAATGAAACCTTATTAGTGTTACCAGAATTCTTAAGACAAACATTTTGACTTGTCATAATAATTCTCATAATTGGCTTATCTCATAATTTTGATTTAGTATGCCATCATTTTTACTTTTTATCTCATATTTCTCATCTAAGCATGGTTATTTTTGTGTGTTGAATATGGGCTTCCATACATGCATAACTTTTTTAGATTTTTCCGAGATTCCTCTTTTTGATGAAATTGAAAATCACTATCTCCGTTTATCAGATCTTCACCTAATTTGGCTTAGATCAGTGTTCCTCATGCGGCTCGCCAAGCTTTTAACTTGTGAAAATGAGCGGGGCATACAGAAATCTGACCCAATGGCTCTCGATGAGAGCGCGCTGCAGTTCCATTTTTCACCACAGATTTCCGTTGGTGATTTGTGGGGCGCTGTAGAGCTAGGGAGGGTTCTTGAGAGAGGAAGTGACATTGCTCCCTATGAAGGCCTCACGGAGCCATCGGATTTCAACTAAAATATATTAATTTGTATTCCGAAGATTAACGAAGGTCTTACGGGTGTGGAACGGCATGAGGGTAAGTAATAAATGACAGAATTTTCATTTTTGGGTAAACTAACCCTTTAAACGACCGACAGTGACGTCTAGCGATGCAAACTAATCGCCTTTTTTTTCTCAAATATTGCCGTTTTGAATTGCAAATATGCATTTACGTGATTCGTGTAATTTCTGAGTGTGACGAGACATGAAACGTTTTCGACATATTTTTCCGCCTTTTGTATTTATTGCATTGCATTTACTACTATATAAATTACTAGTTTTTTCATGTACTGGATGTAACTTTTGATACTTTTGCGGTAAAAGTGGCTCTCCTATTGACTTTGTCCTATCAGTGTGGTTCTCATGAAAAAAAAAAAAAATAGTGAAGACCAATAGCTTAAGATCATCATCATATTGCAGTCCATTTTTTAACGTTCAAAATACTTCAGCGTCCACATTCAATTTTATAACGGCGTATTCTATTAGGAAAATGTTGAGGAATTCCAATGTCATTTAAACCTTCATAAAATTTTAGCTAATCGGCCAACTTAATTTTTGCTTGTATCTGGTATTTATTTTTTAGTATATTTTTAGATATTGGATCTTGACTGAAGAAGAGTTTTTGGATGAAGTATCATTGTTTCAGGGCTGTAACCAGTAACCACCAATAGGCCTATTTGAAATTCTTGCACTACTGCTCTATTACTTAGCACTCTTTGTTGTTAGAATCACAAAAAGGTTTAAAAGTTACATTTTTATTCTGGTCTGCCTGAGCGGTCTAACAGCACTCGTCAGTGTCAAAATGACTGAGATGGCCAAGTATGGGTTTACTGTTCACACAATGTCATTATTAGATTAATTGGCTGGCAGTGAATGGAAGGACTCATGACCTGATGCCGCGTGAATGCCAGGACGAAGCAAGAAAATTACGCACCCTCGTGCCGTTCCACACCCGTAAGACCTTAATCTTCAGAACACAAATTAAGATATTTTAGTTGAAATCCGATGACTCAGTGAGGCCTCCATAGGGAGCAATGACACTTCCTCTCTCAAGATCCATAAAGGTACTAAAAACATATTTAAATCAGTTCATGTGAGTACAGTGGTTCAATATTAATATTATAAAGCAACGAGGATATTTTTGGTGTGCCAAAAAAAATAAATAAATAACGACTTATTTAGTGATGGCTGATTTCAAAACACTGCTTCAGGAAGCTTTGGAGCGTTATGAACTAAACTGCTGAAATCACGTGACTGTGGCGCTCCGAACTGCTGATTCGACACGCTGATTCATAATGCTCCAAAGCTTGCGAAAGCAGTGTTTTGAAATCGGCCATCACTATATAAGTCTATATAAGTTGCACCAAAAATATTCTCGTCGCTTTATATTATTAATATTGAACCACTGTACTCAAATGAACTGATTTAAATATGTTTTTAGTACCTTTATGGATCTTGAGAGAGGAAGTGTCATTGCTCCCTATGGAGGCCTCACGGAGCCATCAGATTTCAACTAAAATATCTTAATTTGTGTTCCGAAGATTAACGAACATCGAACGCGTTTGGGGTGTCTGATTTACATGTTAAGTCAATGTAAACTCTAGACATCCTGCGGCGTAAATCCGACGCCCGAGTTGAAAAATCTGAACTTTGGCAAAAATTCGCGCCGCGTTAACCAATCAGGGACTCTGCTTTGGTAGTAACGTGTTTATGACGTGATCACCGGTGGAGACCAGAACAAAGATAATGTTAATTACTAATTTTAGTCGCTGTGTGTGGCCACCCTAAGCTCTATGATGTGTCATCATATTTTTATCGGGTCAGGAATAAAAAGGACCTTGCCTGGAAGAGGATAAGCGAAGAAATCAGACAATCTGGGCTGCGTTTCCCAAAAGCATCGTAAGCTTAAGTTGATCGTAGCTCCATTGAAACCAATGGAGCTACAATCATCTTAGGCTTACGATGCTTTTGGGAAATGCTACCCTGGTTAGTTGTAAAGCGCTTTGCATGATTTTAGCCGTTTATATAGCCCACCTGCTAGCTAGCAAAAGCCGGCCGAGGATCTGTGCAGAAAGGGATGGAAGCCCTCCCATGACGCGAATTCGCGTCTGAACACACTTTGTTTTAGACGAGCGAATAGAGCAAATTGACTTCAAAATGTTCAAGCGTCCAACTAGATGCGTCTGGCATGAATTTGACGGCCCAGACGCGTTCGGTGTGAACGCAGCATTAAGGGTGTGGAACGGCATGAGGGTAAATAATAAATGACAGAATTTTTATTTTTGGGTGAACTAACCCTTTAAACGACCGACAGTGACATCTAGTGATGCAAACTTTTTTCTCAAATATTGCCGTTTTGAATTGCAAATATGCATTTACGTGATTCGTGTAATTCATAACTGAGTGTGACAAAACATGAAACGTTTGACATATATTATGCATACAATTTTTAATGCAAATAGTTCAAAATTATTATTTCAGAATTAGACTTAGAATTTCCTTCACTGCTTCTATTTCTTTATGCTTTAATACTTTATATTCCTTTGAAGATGTTTGAGGGTGCGTTCACACTTGTCATGTTTGGTTCGATTAAAACGAACCCTGGTGCGATTGCTCGGATAGTGCGGTTCATTTGAACATATGTGAACGCTGCCATCCGAACCCTGGTGCGCACCAAACAAGCGGACCGAGACCGCTGAAAAGATGGGTCTCGGTCCGCTTCCAAACGAACTCTGGTGCGGTTCGAATGATATATGAACGCAACCCGGACCAAAGACATGTAACCGAACCAAAAACAGGAAGACGAGACCCTAAAAAGGACAGAATCCTCACGCATGTCGGTTTTTCTTGTCATAGTCGCGAGTTTGCCCATCACAGGCATCAGATGCGCGTCTCCACGCAGCAGATCATTTGTGTGTGTGACGGAGGGATTCCCGCCGGTGTTTTGACTACTTTACACATTTTATAAGCTCTTCACGAGTTCCCAGCTGGCCAAAATACCATCACATGCAGGCTACGCACCGCTACGCACACACAACGAGCGCATTTACCTCAGAAAACAGCATTGTTTTGGATGTTCAGTAAGTTCCGTCTGAAAATAGGCGATACGTCATAAAATCCGACCAATCACGTTGTGAATGTATCCCTATGCCTGAAGGTTCGGTATCTTTTGGTTCGGTGATAAAATAGCCAATGTGAACGCTAACCGGACCAGGACTAAATGTTTTTTTTTCTTCTTTGTCCGGACCAAATGGACCAAACGAACCGAACTACAAGTGTGAACGCACCCATATTATGCTTCTGCTTTAATACTTTTAATAATTTATGAATGCTTTATTTGTAGCTATTCCCTTGAAGACACCATTTGACTCTTTGAATGGCAGTTTCTCTTTAGCGAATAGCAAAAGTCGGGAGGAGCATTTACAAAACCGCAGTGAAACCCGATCCCACGTACCTTACACATCACAAATGATGACACCCCCCCCCCCCCACACACACACACACACACACACACACACACTCACACCACCTGTCAGGAGACTCAGCCCACATAAGTTAACCAGAAGCCTCAGCTGGAGGACATAATCTGAAGGAAGTTTTCCTGCAGCACAAGTATCACTGGATCCAGCCTGATCTGCTGCTGACGGTAAGACCCAACATCTGTTTCAGCTAACACAGTTTCCTTCCTTTAGGCGATTTTCTAAAACTTCCACCAGTTTTGGAAATGTTTTGATCATTACGCTTTTACTATAGTTATTATAGTAAAAATGAATCCGCGGCAGCACATGATGGTTTAAATAGCTAAGTTACTTCACATGCAGCCGTTATCACTCCAGGCAGGAAAACGTGGGACGGAGCGTACGGGGTCTCCCGACGTCTAATGTGGTCTGAACTGCAGGGAAAAGAGGGGATAGCTGCGGACAGTTAAAATGTTTTTAGGTTTATGAAAGCTGTCGCCCCTAAACCCGTGGTTTAGTATGAGACACTCGCATGCAGATTCGTTGATTTTAGTGGGAGCGTTCTGGTTTATTTGCGTTGCGTCGAGCGCGTTTAGTATGAATGGCGTTATAGGCTTTTAATGGTATTTTTCTTACTTTCACCACTATTTTGTCGTTGCATGGTTCGTCTGCTAATTATTTAAATCATAAGAAGTAACAGACAGTCAGCTGTACGATGTAATTTGCCAAGAAAAAAAAAAATCAGAGAAAAGGTTTTGTAATGCAGTAGTATATGCATTATATGTAAATAAAACTATGAAAGACAATTAGAATAATAAATATTCTTAATAAGAATAATAAAAATAGAATGTTATAAAGTAATGAAATAAATTTGGTTATACATCACATAAGGCTACATGTTTTAAATAATAAAAGCTGGAAAATATTCTGTAGGTAAATCTTTTCTATTTATAAGTGATACCGGAGTCTCTTCTTCTAGTAAGAGTAAACTGATCTAAAAGAGCGGCGTGTCACCTCATGCCATAAAAGTTGCAGTAGCTAGTCTAAAGTTATTACTGGCAGAAAAAATGCCATTATATGATTTATATTAGATTAATTTAGCAGATTTTGTCTGAAGGTTGTAAACTTTTTCCAGTGCTGCAAATATATAATGATTAAATAATTTATTATATTATAAATGTTAATATGCAATGTTTTTTCATTGCTATAATGGAAAACATCGTAGCATCAACACTGACTAACACATACCATGAACTGTATTTATATGTAAACAATGCAAGTGCTCTACCACTAGGAGAAGTTTTCTGTTGAATGGGGCCAGTAGGGGTCTTTATTTACTACAGCTGAGTCACTGTATGTGAAATGTTTCTTCCTCAGACCAGATGGTTTCTGTAACAAAGAGCTCTTTTAATGCTCCAGGTTTTTTCAGTAAATCCTCACAGGCTGCTTGTAGTTTAGAGACATTATTCATTGTCAAATGTTTTGTAGTTTTTGGATGAACCTGTTGAATGTTTACATATTACATAGATCACAGTAAAGAGCACACAGAACAGCTCTGAAGATCTTTGACTGTTTTTGTTATGTTATTTATTTGCTTATATATATATATATATATATATATATATATATATATATATATATATATATATATATATATATATACACACTGCCCTCCAAAAGTTTGGAAACACCCTAGAAAAGTGGGATTTTGGACAATATTGGCATGAATCCTTTTTAATTTGTGATCATTTTGCACTGATAAGGGACAAGACAAACTACGAAAACATATTTTATTACACAAACAGTTTAGACATAGAAAAAACGTAAATTTTCGATTAATCAAAATATCCACCATTAGCAGTTATCTGACCTAAACTGGGTTCTAATTGGTTCATTGTATTCTAAACTTAATTGGCAATCAATTGTTGAAGCTATTAAGGTGTGCTGACCCAAAACTCTTTTACAAACCTGGGCCAAGTTTAAACCAGTAACCAAGCATCACAGCTGGCAAAAGGGCATGTCTGACTTTGACATGTATATATCGCCATTATTATGTAATCAAAATGAAAATTATTATTGCTGGTCTTCGATGATAATGTCAAGTTTCTTATTTGAACCGAAAAATGTATGCTGATATTGTCCAAAACCACACTTTGCCAGGGGTGTTTCTGTTTCCAAACTTTTGGATGGCAGTGTATATAGATGGAGATACAATACTAAAATGTTTATGTGTGTGGGTGTGTGTCTGTTAATGAATCCCAAACTAGATGCTGTTGACCCTTACAATATTATTACATCATCCCTTGAAAGGCTTTTTATTGTGCAATATGAAGACCACCATAAGACCTAAAATTCAATGTTTATTTGTCCTCTCAAAACCAAAGTAATCAGAAACCATGAGCTATCTATCTAGATGGAAGTAGAAGTGTTTTGCTTATCTTGTGATTCGTGACCTCGTGGCTCATCCTGCAGGTTTTCTGTGTTATGTCAATGGATTGATTAGTACATTTCTCGTAATTGGGTCACATGCATCTATGCCCCCAACACATAACGTGTTACCTGACATCTCACGTATAAAATACTAAAAACAAGCCTAAGTGGTGGACTTGTGGTTTAGAACCAGGGCTGCTGTTGTAAAGGTTGCAGGTTTAGTCCAAGGCTTGTAATTTAAAATAAATGTGATTAGCTGGCCATCGGCCAATTAGGGTGTCTATCAAAAAAGGTGAGTAGATCGATTTTAAAGCATTAAAATACATCAGAAAATGGTTATAAACTAATCTTTAGATTGTCAAAAAATGTGTTAATATGGGTTTTAGACTGGTAAAGGGTCACAGATAGATTATAATTCCACTTTTGCTGCAGTATCTAAATTTGTCTAATTTTATCATGTCTGAGATAATATGTCGCAGACACAAGGTCTGAAGCCACAAGCACAACAAACAACATTGCAGTTACATACAGTAAATGAATGCTTTTTCTATAAAACATTGCAAAAACTGCAATAAGGTGTTCAGATGGGGCTATTAAGGAGGGACCAGGAAGAGGTAACATTCCTTATTTCCAAAATAAACTTGTCTTGTACCAACATATGTTGGCACACATTCAAGCACAGTTCAACTATATCAGTTTTATGTCAGCGGTAGCTTGTTTTGGGGTGTGTGCAATATGGGCCTCTCATTTTGAGGCCCCAGACTGTCCAATTTAGTACCATAATCAGTCATCGCTTGTCAGTAAAATGTGCATTAGTTTCTTTGAAAATTACATTATAATACATTTTCATTTAACTTTTATTTTACCAGGCAAGCTACTTAGAACAAATTCTTAATCACAAAAGCAGCCTGGCTTAAATATTTAATATAATTATATTAAATATAATATTTAATGTAAAATAACTTAAGGTATAACTTTAATCACATTAATATTAAATAACTATAGGTATTTAATATTTATATATATATATATATATATATATATATATATATAACAATTTTGATTTTGTCAGTGTTAAATTTAGTTATTGTTAATACAGTCAGTTTTTCCCTCCTGTTCATGGTGTGAGACTAAAAATAAACATGGCAGGATAACACAAAAAAATAACACAAGAAAAAAAATATATTATATAGAGTAATTGTTATAAAAATTAACCCAAAGTCTAGACCAGTAATGTGCACTGTATACACACAGTTATGAAATGATTATTAGGGTAAAAGTTGAAAATATTTATACATTTATTTACACAGATAATTTATATGCATCTTTTTCTTTTATTTTTCTTTCTTGCATTAAAGGGATAGTTCAGCCAAAAATTCTGTCATCATTTACTCACCCTCAAGTTGTTCTAAACCTGTATGAATTTCTTTCTTCTGCTTAACACAAAAGATATTTTGAAGAATTTGGGTAACCGAACAGTTGACTTCTATTGACTTCCATGGAGAAAAAAATACCATGGAAGTCAATGGGGCCCATCAATTGTTTGGCTACCGACATTCTTCAGAATATCTTCTTTTATGTTCAGCAGAAGAAAGAAAGTCATACAGGTTTGGAACAACTTAAGCATGAGTAAATAATGGCAGAATTTTAATTTTTGGGTGAACTATCCCTTTAAAAGTAGTCTGGGTGTCTGTCCTCTTCAACCTATAGTTTATAGTCTTAAAAAATGACCGTGATTTTAACGGTAAAAGACCGCTACGGTGAAAAACAGTTAATTGGTTTACAGAAAGTTTCCATACTATATATGGTGAAAAACTGTAATAGATCTAACAGTACATTTAATGTAATTTTACGTTAAAATATTACATTAAAATAAAAAAGTTTTTTTTACAATATAAACCTTTAAATTATACGGTTCTGAACTGTAAAATAGATAGTAAACTAAGCGCAGACCCGTAAAACCTAAAATTGCTACCATATTTTTTATGGTTAAGTTCTGGCAACCACAGCTGCCGTTTTTTTTACAGTAAACCTTTTACCTTAACTGGGGTCACTCTACATAGAACGTGCTTCATGAGAAGGTTAGTGACAGTGTCACAGGTGGAGAACTGGCTTTGCTCCCAATGACAGACAGCTGAGACTCTGTCCACCTTGGCTACCCTCCTGCCTCATGTTGGTCGTCCTTTTAAAACTGTCATGGGTCTTTATCTGCAGGAAGAGACACTGATTTAATTGTTTTAAGCCGATGAGTGAAACTTCTTCATGTTGCTATTATAAACAACTAAGGCTTAAGACTTTAAGATGTACCAACTAGTCATGAAGAAAAAGTAGATAAAGCATGTTTTCTTATAATATTGAGTTATTTGAGGCTACCTTGACATGCTAGAATTTATTCATAACCAAACTTGTTTTCATTTTCTTGTTGACGATTTTGTTGAAGTAGAGAGGCAGACAGAAGGAGTCTTTTCACCCCGTTGGCTGGCTGTGAGCACGTCCTAAATGAATTTAGACATTCCTGCCAAAGACCAAAACTGAAGAATGTTTGTCACATACATTCCAAAGTAAAATAACAGTCACAAGTTTCTGGGCTGGTTGGATGGTGCCAGGTACATTGTGCCCACTTTAAACACGCTCATGTGATTGGACGTTCACAAAAACACATCAACAAAACATGTTCATTTTCTTTCTGGGTAGACACTGTGCCCTTGACCCTATTTCCTATCTGAAGCCTTGCTGTTTCTAGAAGGGACTTGTGTTGTGGTTGTTATGATTCACTAAACATTTGTGACGTCAGTACTCTAGCCCGTATTGATGCTAGCGTAGGATCAGTATGCCTAGTTCACATGCTGATGGGATTTTATTGAAGAAATGTTGTGATTAAAAGTGAAATAAAAAGGTACAAACATCCCAAGGCTAAAACTTCAGACCGCCTGACTGCACGTTTAACACCATAACAGAAATTCGCCCACTGATTGGTTCCCAGGCATCACACCCCTGCTCTACCCACCTGCTTAATTTAGCCAGATAAACTGCATGTGTGTGTCTATGGTCACCTCACTAGTCCTGACTGAGCTGGAATGTTGAATGATGGCACTATTAACCTTACACAACCCTGCCCTCATATGAAGGTATGGGGATTTATTTAGATGTGATTTTTCCATACCGTTTCCTGCAGACAGAGTGCTGCAAATACACAGCACGTGACTGTCATGTATGATGTCGTTCAAGAAGTAAATAATTACTCAAATGCTAATGCTAATAGACATCTTGGTTGTGTTTATATTTAAATATTAATTTTGTCTCAGATGTTTCATCTGAAAAAAGAAAAAAAAAAAAACGTTTTTACATTCAGTAAGTGTGTAAGGCTATGAAATCAGCATTGATGGAATACCAAATCTTATTAACTCGTTCAGTTGTTTTAGGTAAATCATAGCCACATTGTGCTATTCACTTCCATGCCTTATTTCGTTCCGTCATTTTGGCCATGATTTAACTACATTAAACAGTTGACAAATTAGTAAGTTGTGGGAATGAATTCTTAATTTGTGGCCATGATATAATTTATTTTTTCCCTCACATGTGGGGCTCTTTTGACCCTTGTCAGCATTGTATTCTAAATTAAATAAGGTTGTTGATCGAACTTAAATTTTTTGATACCAGTAAAATTTCACAATTCTTGATTCCAATTTCGATACCACAACAAAACGTACTAAGCTAACTAATATAAAGTTCAATTATTGAACACAAGTAAACAGTCAGTAATAAAATAAGAATTAAAAAAAATAAATTACAAGCGTTAGCACAAATAAATAGAATTTAAAAAGACAAATTAAATAAACAGTACTTTGATTTTTCAGGTTGGTCTAACAATAGTATTTAGGTACAGAAAAAAGTAATCAAATGTAAAATAACACTGCTTAGTCTTCATTGTATGAATGAAATACTGATTCCTGATAAAACTACGAAAGATATTTGGTCAAGAGCAGTAAGTGATTTTCTCTTTTTCTTTTGTTTCTTTTGTTGTTTGATTAACATCGAGGGCTTAAATTTGTATATATTTGTCCGTTTAAGCATGATAAAACACGAAGGAAAATCCAATTCAATATCCAGTGAAAATTCTGTCAACTGTTCTGAGCATTTCAAAATCAAACACAGCGTGACTTTTGACTGCAGACTTTAGGGTCATGGCAAACCCCAACACTGAAATTGATAACCATTGCTTATAAATCTCTTCCAAAATGCCTTCATAGCATTTGTGGTCTTTCTGCATTCCTACAGCATGCCATATTAGAGACAGATCTTTCAACAGGTCTGATGTCACACCAGTAGAGCAGTTTAGACCAGCTCACTCAGTGAATGCTGGGATATCTGAATGAGGTCCAACTGGACAGAAGACCCTCAGGAGCAGATTGTGCTTGGATTACTTAAAACCAAAGATAGGAAATGATTTTTTGTCAAAAGTTATTAGATGAGAGTGCAAAATGTTCCACTTTCTCAATAGGTGAAAAGACTGAAAGCTTTGTAGACCTTACAGTGACTTTCTGCCGCCACTCCTGATATTAAGCTTAATTTTTAAGCTAAACTTAATCTAAATGGTATTTATATATTATTATTATTATATGCATAATTATTTTACATGAAATGTACATGATATTTTATCTGATGTAGCAAATACATCATATAATATTATATGTAGAGATTAATTTGTCATGTCAAGTGCTTTAAGCATATATTTTAAGGATGTTCTCCTATATATTGCAGTTGTTTCATATATATCTCATATATAAAAAACAAATTTACTTCATTCACACAGTGTCATAAACTCTTGCGTACAACACTGGTTTCTCTTGAGACCTTTTGCACTCTGAGACTTCTCCTGGAGCGCATGGTCATGCCGATTGCTAGAGTCTGTTCAGAAAATAATTGTGCATTTGAACACAAAAAGACATGATTTTTACTGATCCAGTCTTGTGCACAGCTTTAAACCTTTCATAATACCTTTGTGAAGAACTCTGGTTGTCTTTACTTGGTCAAACTGCTAATCTCATTTTAATGAACTCTGTGTTTAGATGTGGGAAACATGGCTAAAGCTTGTGTTTGCAGTTTCAGCAACAGGTTTGTTCCAGTCAGGCCCTCATGCCATGCTTGCGTGATTTAAATGACAACAGTTAAAGGTGCAGTACTGCTCGAGTGACTCTGCTAACCTGCTTTCATGTTGTGCGATCCATGTTTCTGACATTCAAGACATCCGATAGCCCCCGAAGCACTGCGGGAGAGAAAGCAAAGGTCGCCACCTCCACGTCTTTGGAACTTTCCATTTAAGTGTGACAAGTGTGACAGGAAGTGAGTTCTTATGTCCCCTTTTCTGTTTAGATGGTAGCTCCAAAGACCTGGGTCATGATTCACAGTAGCTTAATTTATAGGCTCATTGTTAAGGAATATACATTCAGACCAAAGCCTCACATGTTACTATAGGTTGAAGTAGTTAAGCGACAATCACTATTTTAAAAAAAAGTGTTTAGTTATGCTATGTGTTTATAACAAAATCTGCATTAACTACATTAAATTACAAGCTATGTTAATTACCCTGTGTCTCAGTTACCATGCTAAAAAATAGTTTAAACCAACCTAAACTGGATTTTTTAGTTTTAGCTCCCTGCTTGGTCAGACAGGTCTATTTTACTGGTTTAGGGACATTTGGGTCAGACTGAGGGAGCAACTGGTTGACCAGCTTAAACCAGCTACGACTAGATTAAAACCATTGACCTTAAGCAGAGCAGTTCTTAAAGTGTGCATCCCAATGCTTGGCATAAGTGAAGAGTTATTAATCTTTATTGCAACATATCATAACATATCTCAGTGCTTCATTGTGCCATAACGATATGTGGCTAAAAAAAGCTGCACTTTTTTAAAGCAGCTGAGCTACTGTCATACTTTTGAAAAATGTAGTAATGTGACAACTTTTAGTTAGTTACTCCTGAAAGGTATTTTCCTTTATTCTGTGAGAAAAAGACCAAATTTACTGCTTCACATCTGTAGTCCCTTAAAAAAAAGTTTTTCAAGTGTGCTATTAGTATACTTTTTTGAAACTATAAAATAATACAGTACGCTTTCAGTCTACTTTTTATAAACTGCACTTAAGTATAGTTGACTGAGTATATTTGGCCTATACTACTCAATATTTTGATTGAGATATACTTAAAATTATAATTAAGTATTCTAAGTATACTTGGCTTGTAGCTGTTTAATTTTTTGATTGAGTAGCCTATTAATTGCTTTTTCTCCTAGTTTTACGTACTGTCTTATAAACTTACATTCTTTGTAAATATTGATTGATAAAGAAAACGGATATGTTCCTAATTCTGAGTATCTGAATTTTTGTGTAGGCTAGTCCACTTTTAGGGTACATAGGAATTTACTTCAAATCTACTCTACTCTTTCCCCACCACTGACTGAATTTTCAGGCTATCAGTGTTTCACTGTTATACGGTAGGGGGCGCTATTATGCATTTTCTGAAAGAGTACAGAATTCCTCTGGATCAAAACACAGGAGAAGAAGAAGCTGAAACAAGTGATAGAAGATTGCGCATGCAAATGTAAAATAACGCAATCATCAAACATTAAACAGCATGTAAATCAAAACTGCCTAACATTACTGAATGAAATCTCAACCCAGGACTGTGAAGTTTTGGGGGTGTTGATGGACAGTGTTCATTCAAATGTTGATAAAAAAGGATGCATGAAACTAGAATTAAGTGTTTTTAAAATGTAGTACAGTTAAATGCATATTTCAAGTATAAAAAATTAATACCTAAATAGGAACACAGCAGTATACTTAAAGTGCAAAAATAATATATAAATAGTAAACTATAAGTGTGTGAAGTTATGTTCACCTAAAGAAAACTTACAAGTATAATTGCAGTATAAAACTACTAAACTAGTAGTTTACTGAGAGAAGACTTCAAGGTGTACTTTTCATATACTAAAACGTAGGCCTACTACTAGTATTAAAGTAGTAAACTACTAGTATGCTTATGTTCACTTGTAGTACAGATGCAGTACAAATGAGTAACATACAGTAGTTGTGAACTAGTTTACTACTGTTACACTTATAGTACACTTAAACGTATACTTTTTATATACTAAATTGGGCCAATTTAGTCTCAAGCAATACTGAAATAATACACTTACAAGTTTGCTACTAGTACATTTATATTAGTATACTTATAAAGTATACTTAAAATATACTTGAACATTACTTAAGTATACTTCATAAAATGAAGTATACTTCTTTATCATAAGGGGTATGATGGTAGCTTCACATAAAGAGATTCATTTGCATCTAATTAACTTCTCAGAACAGGCTGTTCTCACAGAGCTTGTGAACACAGATCCCAGTTGTTCTTTTGCAATTGCATGTATTTTTGCCATTAAGTTCCGCTCTCGGTTACGCAACACATGTCAGTTTGTATGAATATGATAGATTATCCCCCGGTGGGCCTCTCCAGCTCTGCCACCAGTCACATTTTATGGATTTCACTCCATGTTACTCAACACTTGGGAAAAGTGTTCAGTACTTAAGCTGGAGACAGTGCAGCTGTATGAACTTATTGACTGGAGAGCTGCCGCCCATTTTGAATCTTGGACTTGCCCAGTGTGCTTTTCATTCAAGAGAGGTTTGGTTACGATTCAGAATACAGCGTAGAGTTGTCTTGCAGTATTATCAAAAACATGCAAGTTTTTTTTTAGCCTTTGGCTACAAGTTTAGGTGGATATGTGTCAGTGCTCGGCACGTTTTTAGGCCATTAAAAATCTTGACAGCTGCTATCCTCCCCACAAATGTGCTGGTTTGTGTCCTGGAGCTTAGGAAAAGGACATAATGTTTGCAGTGCTTAAACACTTATCTCTGGTGGAAAATATCTGGAAAAGTCCTTGTTATTTTGGTCAAACTGGGAAGGTGTAACAATTAAGCACCATATAATTGCTATAGCATTTTGGTTTATCTCTGGAAATGAATTTTGTGGGGAATTATTAAACAATCTTTAAATCTTGTCTTGGACTAAATATGGACAAAAACCTTATCAGACAAAATGATTGGATATTATTACAGTACTTTGTAACATATTGTAACATTACCCAGTCATTTTTGTTAGGTTTAATATTTCATTGACGTACTGAAGTCATAATTTACTTTTTGCAATGAAAATAAGATATTTTGAAGAATGTCCATGCTGCTCTCTTTCTTTTGTTTGGCGAACAAGAACAATATTTTAATTTTCAATTGTTTTCGCATTTTTTAACATGTAATGGTTTTGTTTTGCTTTGCTTGGGTTTGTTTTCTTTTGCCCAACTACAAATAATCATTATTTGGTTATAATTTAATGATTTATTTTGAAATGTGACATTTATGGCAGCAAATACTGATATATTTTGCATCCCTAATCATTTGACATCATCTACAGTATATAGACTGCCACTGCCAGTTTCTCAAGTTCATTACTTTGTGTTTTCTTCCCACAGATAAACAACACTTCTTAACAACATTCTAAACATTGAGAGAGTGAAACGGTGGTAAAACGAAGCACGAAAAGAGCCTGGCATCATATCGAATCAGCAATGGTTTTGAAAAAGCTTCTGCGTTTCGGGAAACAGCTGCTAAGGGTGAAGGTTGTCAATTGCAACTCAGAAGAATCACGTCTCTCCCGATGCCTGAACACCTTTGACCTGGTGGCTCTTGGTGTGGGAAGCACGTTGGGAGCTGGGGTGTATGTCCTGGCCGGTGCTGTGGCAAGGGAAAACGCTGGACCGGCCATCGTGTTGTCGTTCCTCATCGCGGCCCTGGCCTCAGTGCTCGCGGGCCTCTGTTATGCAGAGTTTGGGGCGAGAGTGCCGAAAACAGGCTCAGCGTACCTGTACAGCTACGTGACTGTAGGAGAACTATGGGCCTTTATAACTGGCTGGAACCTTATACTTTCATATGTTATAGGTGAGATGACACAATATCACTTGTAAATAATAAACAACTACATGTATTTTCCTATAGGCCTACTATATGTGTTTCTTTTTTAGCTAATGTAGTTATTATTTCTGTGAAACCTAAACTAAGATGGCACAAATTGTTTTTTTACATTTCTTTATGTGTTTTTTTTTTTTCTTTATGTCTTATGTTACTTAATCTGTAAAACCTTTTTAGGAACCTCAAGTGTAGCCCGAGCTTGGAGTGCCACGTTTGATGAGCTGATTGGAAAACATATTGAGCATTTTTGTCGACAGTACATGTCCATGAACGCTCCAGGCATTCTGGCGGAGTATCCAGATATGTTTTCTGTATTAATCATCCTCACTCTCACAGGTAAAACATGACTAGACAACCAATTACATAGGGAGCAATGACTGACTGATAGAATTGTGTAATTTTCATGTTGTGTCTTCTACTGTAAAATATGTGAAATACATTTTTAAAACATGAAATATTCATTTTAAAACAGTGATTGTGAAACACACTCATTCATTCTGAAAATGAAAGCTTTTTCAATGTATATATTTAGCGTCCCTTTGTGTTGACTTTGCTCCGTAGTGTTTTGAACTACGTTTTGTTTGCTGTAGGCCTGCTGGCCTTCGGGGTAAAGGAGTCAGCCATGGTCAATAAAGTGTTCACCTGCATCAACATTCTGGTGCTGCTGTTCATGGTTGTATCTGGCCTGGTCAAAGGTACGCTGAAGAACTGGAACCTGGACCCTGATGAGATTCTCAACGTAACTAATTTCACCATTAAGTGAGTTGTGCTTTTTATGACTTTTGGAAAACATTCTTGGAATATGTTTTTTTTTTTTTTTTTTTTTTTTTTTTTTTGAGTATGCTATTTTTGTGATGCTATCAACACCAAACACCAACACCAAAAAAAGAAAAAAAAAAGAAAGCAAAGACTTCCAAACATAGGGAAGCTCTGTTTATTATTTTGTGCTTTGTAATCTTGTTAAATACCAAAAGTTATATCAACATTATCTCAAGAGAATGAGATGATAATAAAAATGCTTGACCTCTGTAGATGTACACTACCATTCAAAAGTTTGGGGTCTGTACGATTTTATTTTTAAAGAATTTAATAGTTTCTATTCAGCAAGGACACATTAAATTGGTCAAAAGTGAAGCCATTTATAATTTAAAGCTGCTGTCCACAGCATTATTAGCATAATTATATAATGAGCAAGTAATGAATCCATTTTTCAAACTGAATCACTATGGATGTGTTTATATTTGGACAATTTTAGACTGGTTCGGGTCGTACTACTGCGGAGCAGCACAGTACTTTGCGTGACACATCATAAACATAGACAGAAAGAAGTAGCTCCGGCTACAATGTTCTTCTGCAAGATGCATGTAATTATGTTTATTAACCGCTAGAGAGCCAAGAGTTACGGACTGCAGCTTTAAAATAAATGCTGTTCTTTTGAACTTTATATTCATCAAAGAAACCTCAATATATTAACAAAGTCCCTTTCAAGGAAAGTCTGTTAACTCGGCGGCGGCGGCTATATTTGCATCCAAGACCAAGTCATATCTATTTAAATGGGGGAATCCTGAAATCTCAAAAACGGCTTGGCGAACTCACAATTAAATAATATATTTCAAATCAGCAACAAAATCTGATATGAACTGTCTCATAAATGTTGTTTCTTATGCTCATATAGAGTTAAAAAAGCATATTTTTCAGGCTAGACAAGTCAATGCGCATGCACAGACCTAATCGGGAGTCTCAGGTTTTTATGAGGACCTTCGGGGCTTCTAACGGCAGCTGCAGTGATGCAATGACTTTATCAATCAGCGATTGGCTCTTTTACTTAGAAGGCGGGACATATTTTTCATAGTTGCAGTTTCTCCCATTCATAATAACTAATAGGAGTGAACCGTCTTTCTGTGTTTGTGATATTAAGCAAGCACTACTGTTTTCGATGTTTCCATCCAAAATTGCGAATTTAACTTGTGCATGAAATTGGAATATGGCGTAAAACATATGCGATTGAAGCACCGTTTCCTTCCAGTGAGTCGAAGAACACAAATCTTCCTGATAAAATGGCACCAAATATCACTAAGGAAAATGGAAGTTGCTGCAGTTGCCAATTGGTCATATTTTTTCATAAATAAAAAATGTCTTGTGCTTCAGAGCAACCAGACAAAACGCAACAATTTTACCGGTAATTTGGTAATTTTACCGAACCACTTTGATGACAGATTTTGCTCAGTCATCTCAAAATGACCATTACAACTTTTCAGATGCTGTGCAACGTCTGCTGGTTAGTCCAGTTTATGTAATACTATTGTGCAAAGTCACATGACTTTTTTTGATGCTCATTTTACCTTTATTTATTCGATAAATGTGTTTCCATCATAGTTTATGCGCATGTCTTCTTAGCGGATAAAAAATGATCCAACTCAATTGAGCGTAAAGTGTGCATTTTTTGTAATTATGGGCATTTTGGCATTTCCATCCACCAATTTTTATGCGATATCCCAAAATTTGCATAAAAATAATTGGATGTAAACATGGTTTCTGATCATGTAACACTGAAGACTGGAGTAATGGCTGCTTAAAATTCAGCTTTGCATTACAGAAATAAATTTCATTTAAAAATATATTAAAAGGGATAGTTCACCCAAAAATGAAAATTTTATGTTTATCTGCTTACCCCCAGTGCATCCAAGATGTAGGTGACTTTTTTTCTTCAGTAGAACACAAATGATGATTTTTAACTGCAACCGCTGCCGTCTGTCAGTCAAATAATGCGAGTGAATGGGAACTTCTACTATAAGAGTAAATAAAACTTGCATAGACAAGTCCAAATCAAACCCTGTGGCTCGTGACGACACACTGACGTCCTAAGACACAAAACGATCGGTTTGTGCAAGAAACCAAACAGTATTTATTTATATCATTTTTTACCTCTTATACACCACTATGTCCAACTGCATTCAGCATTCGCTTAGTGAGGTCTGATCGCGCTCTGACAACGGCAGTGATGTCTTGCACTCATTGAAGTATATGCGTGTGACATTATCTTTTATCTTTTCATATCTTTTCTGACGAGCAGGGCAGGCGAGAGCCGTGAGGTTACAGTTACTTTAATAATATTTCACGATATTACTGTTTTTACTGTATTTCTTTTCTTCTTTCAAAAACATTTTTAAAAGATCTTACCGACCCCAAACTTTTTGAACGGTAGCATATGTTTCACACATTTTTTATTGTTGCAGAGTCACAGAAATGACACACTTCCCCATGTAAATTATGTTTATCCCTTTCAAATTCAAATGTCTTGTTAAAATCGTCTTCATTACTCTCTCTGACCAGTACCACACAGCCCCTGCCTTCAAAAGAGATTCTGGGTGAAGGTGGGTTCATGCCTTTTGGCTTCACAGGGGTCTTATCAGGTGCGGCTACCTGCTTTTACGCCTTCGTTGGGTTCGACTGCATTGCCACCACAGGTACCTAAAGATCACTCTGAACTCTAGTGCTCTCAAATCTCGTGTCTAATCTTTAGAAGGCACCTGTTTTCTCCTTAAATTCGCTTGAAAAGGTCAAATATATGATGCAAGTCCACAAGTACGGATAAATTGTGCAAGAACCTTGTTTTCTACATAACATATAAAAGCTTTTAATAAGTGCTACAACAGTGAGACTATTATGTTACCTACATATTTGGCTTGCATCCATGTTGCTTTGGTCAAGGTTATTTAGAGTTTCCTTTATGTTTATAATCATCTTGCATGGATATACTCAGTGGATTTCTGCTTATGGTTTGCTTCTTTTATGGCAGCTCACTCCCCCACATTCCCTTGCATTCGATTGGCTAGAGTGTTTCAGGGTTTGTCTGGACTTGTCTCCCTCCCTGTAGATGTGGTTCACATTCAGTAACCCCTCTATCTACATGGTAATTTACCCATGTTCCTGTGCTTTCTCTGCCACTGCTGGCATGAACACACTAATCCTCTGTTTTATGCAGTGCCCTGCGCAAGGTCAAACCACAGGAACTTTTGCCAAAAGGGAACATGCTCACACTACTCACTGAGTCATTTTCTAGCTACAAGGCGTTTTTTAATGGCACAGTTAAATGTTGCCGAATGAATGTAAACCTAATGTGCACTATTGTTCAAAAATCTGGGGTCGGTAAGATTTTTTTATGCTTTTGAAAAGTTTCTTGTTCTCGTTTATTTGATCAAAGATATGATAAAATTTAAAATAACTATTTCCTATTTTAATATTTTTGGGGAAAAAATTATTTCAATTTTAAAATGTATTCTTCAGTGTGACATGATACTTCAGAAATCATTCTAATATGCTCATTTTCTGCTCAAGAAACATTTCTTATTACTATCAATGTTAAAAACAGTTATACTGCTTAATGTGTTAATAGAAAGTTGAAAAGAACAGCATTTATTTGAAATAGAAATCTTTTTTAACATTAGAAATGCCTTCACTGTCACATTGATCAGTTTAATGCATCCTCGCTGAATAAAAGTATTTATGTCTTAAAAAGAAATCTCACTGACCCGAAACTAGTATATGTACATACATAGTAGTACTATTTGTCATTAAAGGGATAGTTCACCGGAAAATGAAAATTCTGTCATCATTTACTCCCCCTCAAGTTGTTACAAACCTGTATAAATTTCTTTGTTCTGCTGAACACAAATGAAGATATTTAGAAGAGTGTTTGTAACCAAGCAGATCTCATATATATGTGATATATATGTGATGTATAAAGGTATTCCTCATAATAACTTTATTTCTTGTAATTGCAACTTAATTGCAAGCTTAATATCTAATATGTAAATCTGATGTGACTTTTTTATTTTTAAGGTAAATAAATGTTTAATTGTCTCACATGTACCCATTTTATATTATTTTTTTATTATTATTCCATAGCTTTTGTAGAGCCACTAATTAAAAGACAAGCAACTAAATATCCGTTTTCAATTTCACACAATAATGATCAGTCATGTCATGAGATAGGATAGGACAAAATCCCCACATATCAATAATGTAAAGAGCTGAAAATAAACCGGTGTCTTGTTACATTAATGTTCTCTTTGGAAAAAAAAAACTGTCTAAGAACACTTGTCATTTGATAGTCTGGGCATAGGTCTGTTTATGGCCTCCTTTGGTCCGACAATGTTTTTGGCATTGTGATGCAGCAATTAGCTACTGACATGTTGGGCCTTGGTGCTTATATGGATGATGCAGGTTTGAGTCCAGCCTGCATCATGCTATTTTCCATAACTCAATACTGTTTCTAAAAATATCCTGTTCCATATCACAGGTGAGGAAGTGAAGAACCCCCAGAGAGCCATTCCCATTGGGATTGTCTCCTCCCTCCTTATCTGCTTTGTGGCATACTTTGGTGTATCGGCCGCCCTCACCATGATGATGCCATACTACATGCTGGATAAAAACAGCCCTCTTCCCGCTGCCTTTAAGTACGTCGGCTGGGAAGGAGCCACATACGCCGTGGCGGTAGGCTCCCTCTGCGCCCTGTCCACTAGGTAAGCACTGATTTTAAGTCGTTTTAAAACACTATGGCCCAGTTTAGACTAAACCAGCCCCTGCATAGTAGAACACTAAAAATGTACCTGAAATAAATAATTACCCATGAATGGATGTAATTACCCTCAAGCCTGGTTGCTGTTTAAAAGACCTCAGTCATTTTGATAGCACAACCTTTGGGATGTTGTTTAGTTCAATCATTAAATTTTACTAAGTGAACTCTGACAACCTAAGGGAGGTTGAAAGGGTGCAGCAATGGTGTGTGACTGTGAGTATATTTTTACCTGAGGCAGCTCATATGAGCCCCTTGCTAAAAATACGAAAGGAAATTTGGTGTGCTGAGTTATGAATCCTGTTTCTCAGTTATGTAACACTCAGTCCAGGCCATGAGTGGGAATAAGGCTTCATGCCACATTTTTTCTGTCCATAAAAGCCAGGCAGTAATTAGTCTTATAGTTATGACCTACATGCATACACACCAGATGTTATTGCTCAGAAATGTTTGTACTATGAAGCATGAATTGTGTGTAATCTATAATGGGAAAATGTCTTCTGCATGATCTAAGTCCTAAACCTCTCATCCTTCTAACAACCCACCTAACTTCTGAGTCACTAATAAAAAACCTCAGTAGCTACAGTGTTGAAGTAGAATTATTGGCATTTTTCTTTTTGGTTTCCAGTTATTGCCATATTTTCAATATTAAAATACTATTTTGGAATCCATTCAAAAATGAAGTGTTTAATTTTATATGTTCAAAAATACCTACCTACTTTTGAGTATCGTCATGAAGTCTGGTCCACTTTGCAGCTTATTCTTGCTAAGGACTGCCCATTTAGACAGGAACATATTGTTTTACCAATGTGTATGATTAAGATTATACCTGCAGATTTATCTGATGTAGATGATACCATAATAAACAAAAAACTTTCACAGACATAATTAAAACAAAGCAAAATGCATAGTTCTGCTTATTGGTATCTGGTTTATTTGCTACTAAATGCTGTTAATGCTTGTCATAGTCAATATTTCCTCATGTCATATTCATTAATTTTGTGCATTTTATTTTAATTGACAAAAGTAATATTTTAGTTGAGGAGAATACAAAATTGAATCAATAGTTGTCATCATTATATAGATATAGTCAACACCACAGCTTTAACGATAACGACAGAGAAATATTGTTGGAATACGTTGATATCCCGTGAAACTTTTGTTCATCTTCGGAACACAAATGAAGATCTTTTTGATGAAAACTGAGAGCTTTCCTTCCCTCCATTGACAGCTACGCAACTACCACTTTGACACTTCAAAAAGTTCATAAAGAGATCGTAAAACAAATCCATATGAATTGAGCGGTTTAGTCCAAATTTTCTGAAGAGACTTTCTCTTTATATGATGAACAGATTTAATTTAGGCTTTTATTCACATATAAACTTTTTCTAAACAGAAGCTCAACCGAACCTGCTTGGCGCGCGAGAACAAACTTGTACCGGATGCTCAAACATGCTGTGTAACACAGGAGAATGAACCTTATTGGTTCTCACATGGTTCTGAGCGTCCGTTTACCACAACTTATGTGCGAGTTGATGAATGTTTATATGTGAATAAAAGCCTGAATTCAATCTATTCATCATATAAAGTGATCGTACCTCTTCAGAAAACTTGGACTAAAACACTCAATTCATATGGATTAGTTTTGCGATCGTTTTATAAACTTTTTGAAGCATCAAAGTGGTAGTTGCATAGCTGTCTATGGAGGGACAGAAAGCTCTCAGTTTTCATCAAAAAGATCTTCATTTGTGTTCTGAAGATCAATGAAAGTCTTATGGGTTTGGAGAGACATAAGGGTGAGTATAATAATAATTTTTTGGTGAACTATCCCTTTAACACTGAGCATACTGGTAAAAACCTGTGCACTTGAATCCCAGAAGTTGTGTAACACCAGCCAATCAAATGAAAAGCGTGTATTTGTAGGCTGATTTCCCTGAAGAGCAAATGCTGTGGCTATGTGGCGCTTACAAAACATTGCCCTGTTTGTTTGAGTGTCATCTAAGGCAGAAGGGATGGTAGACGCATATAGAAACAATCATTATTTTTGCAATGCCACTTGTTCACCACTAGTGCTTCAGAAATTACACGCTTTACCTTTAAAATCACCATTTGAATTTGAATCATTAAAAATTTACTCTTGAATGCCAAGAGATTAATGCTTATGCTCTTGCAAATATTTTATTTTTATGTGGGTGGTCTAATCTCTCTTCTGATTGGTGAGGGTGGCCTATTTGTGGCATGTATCTATCTTATAATAACACCACAGCAGTGTATGAATGCACTATGTCTGTGTCTCTCTTTTGCATGGCATGGTTTGTTTTCTCCACCTCTTGCGGCAGCCTGCTTGGCGCCATGTTCCCCATGCCCCGTGTGCTCTGGGCCATGGCTGACGATGGCCTGCTCTTCAAATACATGGCTGGAATCAGCGAGAGAACAAAAACTCCCTTAGCTGCCACTATAACGTCAGGCTTTCTCGCAGGTGAGAATGAATTTTAATGTTACTAATCTACTGACGTCGCGTTACGTTTGCAGTATCATGCATCCGTCCACTGGAGCATGTTGCATGGAAAAACGACATTTTCGCCACACTGAACGTAGTTGGCATGGGCCGGGTGATGCAGCCTGCCCCCAAAAGCTACGATGGGATTCATTTGATTGAGATTTTTTTTTTTTATTTTTTATTTTTTTTCATAAATAAACTGGATTTATCCCCTTTCTGCCTTTGACACAATCTCTGGCAGCTGCCCAGTTGGCTTATGTGTTTATTTCTATTTTCTTTTCTGCTCTCTTCCTTTTTTTTTTGATCATCCCATGATCAGTCTCTTGGGGTCCTTGTTCCCCCTCCCACGTATAATCTTTGCCATGGCCAGGGACGGTCTGCTCTTCTCGTTTCTGGCACGGGTGAGCGAGAAGAAGACGCCCGTCGTGTCCACTCTGGCCTCCGGGGTCATTGCTGGTAAGAGCAGAGGGCATTGTGGGAATGCAGGGTTCAGCCTCAGTGGGCTGCTTTTGTTGCTGTTAGAAACATCAGCTTGTACGTATCTATAGGGAGGAGGTTGGAAACTCAATGTTTATAAGACAAACATGGAGCAGTTACATGTAATTGGTATTTTTTTTTTTTCCTTTTAAAAATTATTCCAGTAGTTTCCTGGAATAAAAGTTTGTAAGACAGAGTTTGCTATGAATTGTTTGTTTTATTGTGCAAACAAAAGGTGATACCATGACGTCAGTTTTACTGTAGTTTTGTTTCCGTTTCATGCATAAAAAGAGTTAATAATTGCTTATGCTTTTAGCCTTTCCATGAATGGGGTACTAATGGCATTTCATTTTTTTTTTCTCAGATTTTTTTTTTTAATATTACCATTATTATTTTCTAAAGAGGAACTTGGCCTTCAGAAAGGAAATATAACTAAAAATAATTTGACTAAATATTAGAATTTGTTTATATTAAATTATATTTTAATTTAAATTCATTTTATATTGTATATTGTTATAGAATATTTGATAGTTGCCCGGATTTTTTTTTATTACTTTACGCATTAACGAAAAAACATTAAGATTTCACTCCCCACATTTCTCACAAATAATGTGAAAATGCTCTTATTATTATTGTCAAAAACATCAAAATGTACTATGTTAAGTAACATTTCCATAGGAAATAAATATGGGTCATTTTGACCCCATTTATGCAGTCTTGGGGTAGTAATATATAATTGTGATATATAAAATATAAAAATTACATTGATTAATGAAATGTGTAATGTGTTTTTATTGATAAAATATTTATAAAACCCCCTTTATTCATCCAGGGTTAAAGTAATGTGAGACAATTATTTACCCTATTTGTGGAAAGTGCCGTTTTTTATATTATTTTACATGTTTAAACAGGTGTCTATTTAATTCTTTTAAATATGTTGATAAATGTTTTGTAACAGTTGATAATCCATGAGCATTTTGAAGAATATTTATTATTTATTTATTAAATTACTTTTTGCTGACAAACTAGACACAAAGACTTTTAGGAGTATTTCTTGGTGTATATATATATCAGTCATGTGAAAAAGTTAGGACATCCTAATTAATTCCATGATTTTCTGTATCAGGGCATAATAGAAAATCATCTGATCCTTGGCAGGTCTTGAAATTTGGAAAATAAAACCTCAGATAAACAACACATGACATGCCACACCGTTTCATTATTTGTTTAGCAAAAATAAAGCCAAAATGGAAAAGCCATGGGTGACAAAGTTAGGACACCCTTAGAGGGTAAGTAACAGTCAGGCACTGCTAATCAAATGTCTTTGATTAACTGATTATAAACAAGACTAATATAGCCTCTATAAAAGCTGAAGTTCTGGCAGTTTGAGCGTCTGGAGCCTTCAGATGTGTGTTAACACAATGCCAAGAAGGAAAGACATCAGCAATGATCTTAGAGAAGCAATTGTTGCTGCCATCAATCTGGGAACCGTTACAAGGCCATTTCCAAACAGATTGAAGTCCATCATTCTACAGTGAGGAAGATTATTCACAAGTGAGTTGGATGTCCCAGCAAATTCACCCCAAGATCAGACGTGTAATGCTCAGAGAAATTGCAGACAACCCAAGAACTACACCTCCGACTCTACAGAACTCAGTTAACATGTTAAATGATAAAGTTAAAGTACAATTAGAAAAAGACGGGTCAAGTATGGCATGTTTGGAAGGGTTTCCAGGAGAAAGCCTCTTCTCTCTCTCAAAAAAAAAAAAACATGACAGCATGGCTTAGGTTTGCAAAGTTGCTTCTGAACAAACCACAAGACTTCTGGAACAATGTTCTTTGGACAGACGAGACCGAAGTGGAGTTGTTTGGCCATAATTCACAAGTTCATAAGTGCCAAGTTTGGTAAAAACCAAAAGAGCATATCAGCACAAACAACTTGTACCAAAACTCAAGCATGCAGATATAGGGCTGATGATTTTGGGCTTGTTTTGTAGCCACAGGACCTGGGCATCTCACAGTCACTGAGTCGACCATGAACTCCTCTGTATACCAAAGTATTCTAGAGTCAAATGTGAGGCCATCTGTGCGACAATTTTTATGGACAAAATTGGGTCATGCAACTGGACAGTGATCTAATGATTACCAGCAAATCTACAGCAGAATGACTGAAAAAGAAAAGAATCAAGGTGTTGCCATGGCCCAGTGAAGTCCAGACCTCAACCTGACTGAAAAGCTGTGGCATAAGCTATGCACAGACAAATGCCCACAAACGTCAATAAACTGGACCAACATGTAAAGAAGAATGGGCCAGGATTCCTCCAGAACGATGTGAGAGACTGATAAAGCCATACAGAAAATGATTACTTCAAGTTATTGCTGCTAAAAGTGGATCTACAGGCAATTGAACCATAGGGTGTCCTAACTTTGTCACCCATGGCTTTTCCATCTTGGCTTTATTTTTGCTAAATAAATAATGACATGGTGTGATATGTCATGTATTTTTGTTCATCTGAGGTTCTATTTACAAATTTTAAGACCTGCCAAGCACTAGATGATTTTTTTATTATGTCCTGATACAGAAAACATGAATGTTCTCTACACAGAACATGTAGCTTTGAAACCTTATTAAACTGCTCTTTGTAAATATAAATATCAAATATCAAACTATCCTCAAAACAGATGACCATATCTGATCCTCTTCCTTCCCTTGCAGCTATCATGGCTTTCCTGTTTGACCTGAAGGACTTGGTTGATCTGATGTCTATAGGAACTCTTTTGGCGTACACCCTGGTCGCTGCCTGTGTTTTAGTCCTCAGGTTGGCAGATGAATATAAAATGAATGCATTTGAAATATTTGTGTAATTGCAATTAGGCTATTCACATTCCACTTCTGTATAATAAAATTGTGATCTACAGGTACCAGCCTGAACAGTTTTCTCAAACATATCACATGGCAAACACACAGGAAGAAATGGAAATGAGCGAGACCATAAGTACGCCTAGCATGGGGATTCTTCCTGGCATAGAAGAGCGATTCAGCTTCAGAACGATGCTCTTCCCCGACATCTCTGAACCCTCCAACCTGTCAGGCTTCACTGTTAACATCTGCACAAGTCTGCTTGGTATGAAGCATTATGCTTTTTGATTTTATTCAGTTGTTTTCTGGGGGTTTCTAAACTGTGTCTGTTCCAGGTCTGCTGATCCTCAGCTTCAGCCTGTTGGCTGTCCTGGGTGGAACTGCAGTGTGGAATGTTGTCACTCTCAGTGTCCTGTTCAGCCTGTGTGTCATTCTCACGTTTATCATCTGGAGACAACCTGAGAGTAAAACCAAGCTCTCTTTTAAGGTTAGACCTAAAGGCGTAATACAAATACACATCTAACAGATTACCAGGATGTGGTCGCACCCAATAAAAACAGCTCTTTAGAGGTTGATTTACTATTTGTAGAGTTAGTCTCATTTAATCTAATGTTGATTGTTAATTATTAAAGAAAAATATTATGGTTTCTGTTATTATGTTGGGTCAGTGACAAGATGCTTGATTTTTGTTTTTTGTCCAGATCTATTTGAATTTATCCAAAAATATCTAAAAAATTAAATTCATGTATGCAGTTACTTTAATGGACCTCTTTTGTGATAAGCATGTTTTTAATTTCTGTATTAAGATTATTAAGATTATTTCATATTAAAATTTAACAGACAGCATGCCAGTACAGCACTGAGTTCTCTATTGTGTCTTATTGCGCTTAAATGGTTTAAAAGCATTTGCATGAATAAGAGCGTGATCATATAATGTAACGCTAGCTAAAGGAATGCAAGGGATGCATTAATTGCGTTAAATATTTCAACACGTTAAAGTGAAAAAATTTATTGCATGCATTGACACGTTTATATTGACAGCCCTAATATATATTGACAGCACTAATATATATATATATATATATATATATATATATATATATATATATATATACATATGTGTGTGTGTGTGTGTGTTTGTATTTTGACTCTTTTCAAAAATGATACATCTGATATTACAATGAAGAAATTGTTTTTTGAATGTTTTTTCTTTAAAAAAAGGTTTTAACTTCACAGATTATGTATATTTAAATACTTTTTCCACCGAATCAAAGTTATGTAATGTGACCAGTGAAGTAATGTGGTACAGTCAACAGGCAAAAAAATGATAGCATATAGACCCAGAATGCCATGACAGTGACAAGTCTCTTAAAATATCATCTAATTTAATGTTGTGTTGTATGACTTCCCAAATACATAAAGAAATTTATGAATTTATAATTGATATTTATTTTTTAAAAATTACCTTGCAATTACCTTAAAATTTCTTTAAAAATGTTTTTTAAAACCACATGAAACCATCTAGTGTTACTGTTAACTAAAGCTAAAACTTGTTAAAAATGTTTTCGTAACTGAAATAAAGCTGAAATAAAACGAAATAGAAAATAATAGATGAAAAACTTTAAACTTAAATTTTGTCGACAACCACCTGAAATACAAGTATAAGGTGAAGTAATAAAATTACTAAAACTGAAATAAAGAGTCAATTATGTATGTGTGTGTATATATATATATGTTTTCATATTAATTTTTAGTTTTAGTGATTTTGTTATGCGCTTTATATAAAGACATTCTTATAAGCTGTAATTCTGACATTCCAACCATTTTTAATTACAACAATAATTTTTCACATCTTCCAACAGGTTCCTTTACTTCCATTCATCCCAGTGGTTAGCATGTTTGTCAATGTGTACCTGATGATGCAGCTGGACAGGGGAACCTGGATACGATTCGCCATCTGGATGTCTATAGGTACAGTACATGCTCCTACACGAGCCAGTATGCTTGTCCAGAAACTTTTGAAAACTGGTCCAACTACTCGTAAACACTAGTTGTGCTGTTTGTAAAGATCAAATATAGGCTTTCAGTCATTTGACGATTATGAATGCCCTCCAGGGAAGCACTTGGCATGTATGTGGTCAATAATTTGTTCCATTATCCCTCTGTTCTCTCCAGGACTCATAATCTACTTTGGCTATGGAATCTGGCACAGTACTGAAGCTGCACTGGCCCATTCCAGTATGGACGAAGAACTGAGTGTGTACAAACCCGCCTGCGGTCTAAACAGGGACAGTGTGACCCCGGAGAAGGAAGCTTTCCTCTGTAACGGCCACGGATCACAGGTTGATGAGGATGGAGATCTCTAATGTGGAACAGTGTTACGTTATTTACTCAAACTTTACATTAGAGCACACCGCCGGGAGGTTGTGAGGAGCACAGGCCGTTGGATTCTAATCAGATGGAGCTCTTTGACAGATTTAACAATGTCACTTCCTTGTGACAAGGGTTTTGTTAAGTGCACACTACATGGGTGGAAGTATTTGAGTGTTCTCACAACTCAAAGGTTTTGTTTCCTACTTAAGAAATCTCGAAGAAACCAAAACAGGCACAGGACCTTTTATTGAGTGGCTTTAGAGAGAAAAAAATTGTGAGCTGCAGTATTTGATATTGATGGCTGCTTTTGTTAATTGATCTAATTGAACTTGTGCCTTTTGTCTTACTCTTGCAATTGAAGCTAAATCAGAGTTGTTCTTTCTGAATGTTGGATGTCATTGGGTTTTACTGAACATTGGCTGAACATGGCCTCACAACGGATGAGAGGAAGAAATCAAATCATGCTTGGCTTTTCTGCTGAATTTGTAGTACTGTCTGAGGTCCCATTAAGGATCCTTTTTCCGGCTGGTTTGAACCGCCCTAATCCAGAATTTTTAGTTTTTACTAGTCCACCCAGATTAGACCTTCGGGTAGTACTGCCACCTGGTGGTCTGGTTGAGCAGTTAACCAGCGTTAGTTGCTTTTATCCGTCACAGTGCTGGCTACTGTGTCTTCTGCGCAGATGGAGTCTGCTTCTTCGCTTGTGTCTTAATGTCATTAAAGCAGGCATTTTTTAGAATATTTGGAGAAAAGCTAATATCTAGGGGTATATTTTGATCATTTAAGGTGTTTGAACATATATCATGTTTTGTCAAGCTAAATTTTTTTCAAATTAAAAATTAGACAAAAGAGTGTTGGAATAAATTCTTAACATTTTTAAAGGTTTTTGAAAGAAGTCTTATGCACCAAACTAATTAATATAAATACTGTATAAACAGTAATATGTGAAATATTATTACAATTTAAAATAACCGTTTTCTACTGGAATATATATATATATATATATATATATATATATATATATATATATATATATATATATATATATATATATATATATATATAGACACACACACAGTTCATATATTATCAAATAAATGCATCATTGGTTAGCATAAGAGACTTCTTTCAAAAACATTAAAAAATCTTAATTATTACAAACACAAGTAGGCTACAATCAGTAGTCTAATCACTTATGCCACATTGGTTCTCCACCCTAAAGAAACTAGTCAAAGTTATAATAGTCAAATATTGCTGTTTTTTATTATTATTATTATTATTATTATTCTGACAATGGCCTTCGAGTTCCAGCTGTTATAAATTGATGCTTTTATTAGGATATGATGTTAGTAGGATAGAACATCGGTGAGTATAATCTTGGCAATATTAAATGTTAAAGGGATAGTTCACCCAAAAATGAAAATTTGATGTTTATCTGTTTACCCCCAGGGCATCCAAGATGTAGGTGACTTTACTTTTTCAGTAGAACACAAATGATGATTTTTAACTCCAACCGTTGCCGTCTTTCAGTCTTATAATGCGAGTGAATGGGAACACAATCTATAAGAGTCAAAAAAACATGCACAGACAAATCCAAATTAAACCCTGCGGCTCGTGACGACACATTGATGTCCTAAGACATAAAACGATCGGTTTGTGCGAGAAACCGAACAGTATTTATATAATTTTTTACCTCTAATACACCACTATGTCCAACTGCGTTCAGCACTCAGTGAGAGATGTCTGATCGCGCTCTGACAACGGCAGTGATCTCTCGCACATAAACTTCAATGAGTGCTAGACATCACTTCCATTGTCAGAGCACGATCAGACCTCACTAACCGAGTGCCGAACGAAGTGGCGTATTAGAGGTAAAAAATTATATAAATACTGTTCGGTTTTTCGCACAAACCGATCATTTCGTGTCTTAGGACATCAATGTGTCGTCACGAGCCGCAGGGTTTAATTTGGATTTGTCTGTGCATGTTTTTTCGACTCTTATTGATTGTGTTCCCATTTACTCACATTATAAGACTGACAGACGGCAACGGTTGAAGTTAAAAATCATCATTTGTGTTCTACTGAAGAAATAACGTCACCTACATCTTGGATGCGCTGGGGGTAAGCAGATAAACATCAAATTTTTAGTTTTGGGTGAACTATCCCTTTAAAAAATTATAATGGTTATATAATGGTCATTACAAATGTTTAAAAGATATTTTTCATGTTTCTCAGGAGCATGATTGCCATCTGTTTTAGCTAGATTACAAACAACCCTCCCAGGATCAACCAATCTGACCTCAGGATCATTTAGTCTAGAATGTATATTATGGATTTATATTAAAGAACATATATTTATAAGGTCTAGTTAAACTTCTTCATATATTCTTAAGCCATGCACACATTTAACAACTAGCTAAAACATTCTAAGATTGTGCTCAACATACAGCGATTGTTTCCTGCGACTAAAGCAGATTTATATACTTACACATGGAATTTGAACACAGACTGTAATCGCAGACTGAACGCAACTGGCTCTGACTGGACTAGTTTGAGCGCGATCAGTCATAAATATCAATTTTCATTCATAATCAGCCTTACAATCGTTAAGTGTGTGCACGGCTTTACCTGTTGAAGTAGCAGCACATTGAGGTATGCTGACAGTCCCTGAATCATGCAGACTTGCTGCTTCACAGTCAATTCAGTCTATCCATCTTTCTTTCTTTATATTCCATGGAGTAAATGATTTTTAAATAGCAAATCTTGCTCTTTATAATGCTGAAAGCAAAAACGCATGTGCAGAGGCCTTGTTCGCGTTTTATTTACGTAGATTTTAGCAGACTAAAATGTCTTCCTATCATAATATGTGATTATGTTCATGTTTGTGTGAAAACATTTCACATGGTTTGTCAGCTGCTTGAAAGGTTAGATAAAAATAAACATTACTAAATAATATAAATAATACATTTGTAATGAGGCATGTAGTAATATTTAACAGCAAAGTATCATCTGAGATTTATCCAATATTGCTTATTTACATGCTATTACAAATATTAAATGTGTTGTTACATCACCTGCTTCATTCTAAAGGTGTTTTTCTCATTTCATGTGTTTATTTTTGGACCATTTCAAATGTGGTGCATTCAGTATAACTTTACCCATCTGGAGTGGTTTTTTTATGTACGTCTGCACTGTAAATGACTGTCTACCTACTGTTTAAACTTGATGTTGTAAATAAAATACATTTTGGAATTTATGTTTGTTATTTTTATTGTTATACAATATTTGTTCCTTTAAATCAATTTAATTAATCAGCTTTAAGTTTTTAAAACCTATTAATTTAGCTTGTATAAATGTATTTGTGTTCACCTTGTTGCTTGTAGTTCTCTGTTGCCATGACAATAGCCGCGTAGTGACGACGGTGTGTTACGCAACTGTGGTATGATTGCAGTTCACCGCAGTGGCCGGAAGAGGGCAGCGTTAACAGGTACCACACAGAAACTGCAGCATCCCGGATGAGAGAGAAGTAGAGAGAGAGAGGTGATCAGGAGAGAGATGCTCCACTCAAAGCATCACGCTGGAGCGAGAACGTTCAGTCAGCGGGTCTGCTGTGGAAGAGAGCGGACGGTGAGCGGCTGAACGAGGGAGGACTGAACCTGTGATTCTCTAAGGTGAGTGTTTATGCACTGAATTATGGGCTTTTGTGACTTATGGAGAAATAATTACATGTACGGGTGATTTGATGCGAATGCAGTTTGAATCTCGTGCTATTTTGCTGTTCAAGGACATGAACTTAATTTTAATGTGATGGCAGATGATCCCAAAAGGCTGTATGAGTTAACTTTGTTTGTTTTTTTCCACATACTTTTAAAAGATATGTATTTGCATTATTGTATTTGTATTATTGATAGACATGTTTAGATATTCTGAAATAACCTACTAGAGTTATAAATGTTTATTATTTCTTTAATCTTAGGCAGTAATTTTCCACATAATTTGTGATTTAATATAGCTTTTCTGGAAAGACAGATAGATAGATAGATAGATAGATAGATAGATAGATAGATAGATAGATAGATAGACCATAGCATAGCATAGGCTGCATGCGCAGGCATATTTCTACAGTCAAGTGGGATAAGGAAACATAAACATCCTCCCAAAGCTCAAGACTTATGCACACACTTACTTTCATATGATGAGATAAAGATGTAAACATCCTTCTAAAGCGTTATAGATCTGGTCTTGAGAGCGGCTGTCTCTATGGGATGTATCAAAATAAAGGCAGAGCCTCGGGCACAGCTTAGAACTTACTAATTTAGCCTGGAAATGAACTTGACGATCGGCGCATCCCTGGCAACAGCTCCTATAGGAATAAATATTTTTGCATAATGAAGTTTTACTTAGAGAAACACCTTTAATCCACTTTTATGTCATATTGCTTTCACTTGTAGTGGATAAACCAGGGTCACAACCAAATTAGAAAACTATTGCAGCATCACAAACATCCGTCTGATAAAAGCTATAGTCTTTCTCAAGGGGATACTGGACGTGTTGAACTAGAGGAGGAGGATTGATGTGAAGTAAATGGGTAGAGAAGGAAAAGGAAGTGCGTTTATGAGTTACTCTAACTGCCGATAAGAATTATAAAGGCTTTGCTCCCAAACAGAATTGTGATCCGCTTGTCAGTCAATATAAGATGGACGAGAATCCAAGTCAGACATCTAGTTGTCCGTTCAAACGGGAAGTCACTGATTATTGACTTAGTAAGCTTTGAGTCTAACCATAAACCGGCTTCTGAACATGACCTGTCTGTTACCTTTGGAAAACGGCTCTGCTGGGACGTTTTTCCTGCCATCAACTTCAATCCATCGCTCTACCTCTACAAATCCTCCAGTAACGCAGCAGAGCTTCTATTCTTCTATCACGGATTTAGAGTAGTTTTAGCCTGCTGGGAACATCGCATTTTTCACACTTTACCTGTCCTGAATCCTTCCTCTCCCACAGAGAGGTCTTGTAAAGCGCCCTGTTCTCTGTCTGCTCAGACTGTCTTAATCTGGCAGCTCTCACCCTGTACATCACCCCTTTTCCCTAAGATGCCCATGAGGGCTCTGATCTGTCAACTGGATCGATCTTCCCTCCCCTTACGCTGCTATTTGGGCTCCTTTCCAGCTTTTAATTTATTTAGTATAACCAAGCACGATTTGAGCTTGGCTTCTGTCATGCAAAGTGAGTCAGGAAGGCTGGAATCAAAAATCGCTGTAGTGTTTTGCCTGAGATTGATTTCTTAATGTCACCGCATGAGATGATACATGTCCTTGGGGCTGAGAGGAAGTGGTTTCTGAAGCACTATATGTGTTGGTCATCGCTAGTTCTCTAGTTCCTCTCTAACAATCCTCTGGCCACTCATTGTTCTGTATTATCACACATGTTAGTTATTAATTGAGCTATTTTATCATTTATTTGTTTGCTCAGGCACTGAGCTTCATGATAAGCCAGTAAATTAGCCAGTTTTTAGCTATTTTGAAATTAGCTGCTTAGCTGTTTGGCAGACGTGTTAGCTTTCCTTTCTGTCAGTTCCAAATATTACCAACTGCTTTAATTTATAATGCAAAATTGTCAATCAAGTAAATATGTCAAATATGTTTTGCTATCAGTGTGTGTGTAAATGTTAAAAAAAATATATATATTTAATTGCATTAGCCTAATTAGCATTAGCCTGTATCTTCATAAAACCTAATTAGCTTTTTGGTCATTTCTGACTGATTTCTTTTTTGGTTTCCTGACTCTGAGAGGTTTAAAACTTGGTGACTTTTCAGTCCAAATTTACCAACCATAGGACTTGAACGGGAAAGACCCTAACGCAAAGCAATTTTTTTAAATATGCGTCGTTGAATGAATAAAACATCCAGAGTGGAAAAATGTACACATAAATAAGATGTAAATAAGATCTAAAAGACTTAAAATCCCAATAGATGTAGGGAAATAAGTTTTATTTCATTTAATTAAAAAAAGTTACACTCTTACTTTTCCTGGTCAAAAATGACAGTGAACAATCAATGTGTGACCCTTTTTCAAAACACTTAACACAGGGTTAATTTTGGTGTCTGCAACCCTGCTTTAGTGTTAAGTATCTTTGTTGGCCTTGGTTGACCACTAGTCCAAAATAGTATCGAAGGTGCAACAGTCTCGCATCAAACGTAATAATAATAGTAAGTTGTACAAATGGGATAGTTGGTGAAATCATTATATATTATTAGATTTTTACTTCTATTTATACATATAGTGAATTTACAATGCCTGTTATGACACATTAGCCAATCACAATCTCTTTCTGATGTTTTGCATGTGCCTAAAGGCTTTTGTGAATCAGGCCTGGCGATTAATAATTAGTAAGCCATGCTTACACTAGTCATCTCATAAAGTAACACTGCTTACCAGTCATGTGGAAGAAAGCATCATCACCAGTTCCTTGCTTCAGACACCTCTAGAGGCTTTATTATTTTAGTTTTATGTAGAATTTAATGGGGTTGTTTTGTATTTTATGTAACTTAAAACTCTCAGTGTGGTTTGTAAACCAATTTGATGCATTGCATTGCCTACAGCGAAACTGGCTCGCTTGACTTTTTTAATGCTCTGTTTTTTGGGAAACGGTGAAAAATTACTCCTACGGAATGCGCTCCCAGACACCATGCTCTCATTTGCATGTGATGTGTCATTAAGGACTGGAGATGAAATAAAAAGAACTGTAAAAAAAGGAGTGATTTGAAGAGCTTGGGACCTTCTCTATTTCTTTCTGCAGAATCCCACCATAGCCTTTCATCTATAAAACTCTGGCAAGAACTGATGCGGGGAGCTGCTCTGTAATAACTAAAACTGTCCCGATGAGTGGGCAGGACTCTTGAAATATGATTCTAAAGCTGAGAAGTAAGAATCATTTAAACATTCTAATACACTTTAATGCACATTTTACACAGAGGGGGACTAAGAATTGATTATTACACTGTGAATTGTGTGTGCTGATAGTGTTATATACTGTTAATGTGATGGCAGTTGACCCTTGTAATTACTGTAATTACACGATTCTGACACTTATAAACTTATAAACTCAATTTTCTGAGAGCTCCGACTTGTACCACGTTGTCATAGAAAAATATTAAGCATAACTGTTTTCAACATTGATAATAATAAGAAATGTTCGTTGTTCATCATATCAACATATTAGAATTATTTCTGAAGGATCATGTGACACTGAAGACTGGTGTAATGACTGTGGATAATTCAGCTTTGCCATCACAGGAATAAATTACATTTTTAAATATATATTAAAATAAAAAACAGTTATTTTAATTTGTATTAATATTTCAAAATATTATTGTTTTTACTATATCTTTGATTGCAGCCATCTTTCAAAAACATATCTTACTAACCCCAAACTTTTGAACATATAAGCTTTTTATTACAGGATAAAACAGGCAATTTGTGTGTTTTATTTATTTATTTATTTATTTATTTATATTTTTTTACACTTATGATTGAGTTCACCAATCAAGAGTTTGTTGACTTGTGGGAGTTTTGGCTTATATAGTACACTGTTCTGTAGCAGAATGAACTGCTTGGATGAGTATTATGAATGTGTACAATGTGTTTGTGTTTACACAGGTGCTTTGATGCATAATCTATAAATCAAGAGTGCTTTGTTTGTCTGAGCCTTTTCATTGAGTCAGAATAATGTACCTTTGTCATCTAGGCGGGGTAAGCGTCATTTCTCACTGCGGTTATTATCCATTGTCTCATTGAAAGAAAATTGAGACTAGCTGCTAAGTGGTGACTGAAAGCTTCCGGTATTTTCCCAGGGGCGCTTCGGTAATAGCAACCCACAGCTCACCTCTCTTCCGCCCTCCACAGTGACCTTGATAGCTCAGTTGAAGGATGCAGTCTCACAGTCTTGAGTCCAGAACTCACAGATCTTATTCAAACCGCCAACCCATCCGCTCACTCCTATTTCCTTGTGCTACATCCATTCGACACGTTCTTCGAGCGCAGCGTGGAGAATGAACTTAGTCAGAGCTGGAAAATCTGTTTTATTATATAAAACGCCAGGTCAGTTCAGGGTTATGGAGCATTTTTACCCCCCGAGGAGCGAGTTACCCCTTGTTCACCTCGCAGGAGCATCACCCCATGGTTTCTCACTCTCCAAACGCCCTGAAGTATTTATAAGAATCCCACTTTCCCTCCCTTTCTCTCTCTCCCTCTTTCACATGATCACACTATTAAAGTTGGCCTTAAAGGGATAGTTAACCCAAATTTTTTTGTAATTATTTTCCCACCAACATGTCATTTTTAGCCCATATGGTGATATATATATATATATATATATATAAAATATATATAAATATATATATATATATATATATATATATATAATATAGCTATGGAAAAAATTAAGAGACCACTTAACATTGATTTCTGAACTTGGAATGGTCTCTTAATTTTTTCCATAGCTGTATGTGTATGTATATATATATATATATATATATATGTGTGTGTGTGTGTGGGAGGGGTGTTCATGTTTTGTGGGGACTCACAGAAAATTTCAAACAAATATATATATATATTTATATATAATATTTATATTATATTTATATTATTTATTTTTGATTTTTATATATATATATATATATATATATATATATATATATATATATATATATATATATATATATATATATATATATATATATATATATATATATAAATCAAACCATGATGCGCGCACACACACACATATATGTGTATGTATGTATGTATATATATATATATATATATATATATATATAAAATATATATAAATATATATATATATATATATATATATATATATATATATATATATATATATATATATATATATATATATATATATAAAATCCCCCTTTAAATATGACTGTCAGTCATTCAAACCTTCATTTTTAGACCCATTTAACTACTAGTTTCTCTTACTCTTGCTCATTAACAAATTCTGATCTTCATATCTTTCTGTATTGTCACTATCTCTTTTCCTTTCTCTCACTGCCACATTCTCCATTCTCTTTTACTCCTCTCTTATGTTTTCATTGGTTCCTCATTTCCTTCCTCCTCAATAATTATAGCCTTTTTTGCCTTGGTGCTTTTATAGGAAGCAGCATCTCTCAGTCTTATTAATCATTTCACTGTAACGGCTTCGGTCGTTGTCATGGTCCAGACTGCCGTTGAGGTCAGCGCAGTAATGAAGAGCTCACTGACCACAGTCACATTCATCTGGAACCAGTTCTTCTCATATTAAAGCCTGTCTTTGTAAAAGGAATGCTTCTGGAAGACCTGATTTTTAGTGTATTGGGTGTGAAAGTGATGATTTATGGGAGATGATTGATTGTTCTTGATTTGGCTGTAATGGTCTCTGATGATGGTGAATCAGAGGTTAAAGGTGCAAACTGTGAGGTTAAATATCAACAGAGGTGGATTTTGCTTTTGATGGCTAGAACATCACATTCCTTCATAGTTCATAGTCTAAAGGATTTTTTGTGACTCTAAAGAGAAGATGAGAAAGGACGCAATGTGTTTTTTGTGTGTGTGAGGCGGGGTCTCTGCAGTATGCTGTCACTCCTCCCCTTCACGCTGCTCCGCACGAGGCTTTGTGTGTGTACTCAACCATGCCTTTCTGTTTACAAGCCTGACGCGTGATGGAGAGAATGAGAAAGAGTCAAAGAAAGAGACTAAAGCTTGCTTGCATCTTTAAAAGAGTTGAAAGAAACAAAGAGAGAAACATAAAAAATGACGGTCTGATTGGGAAAAGAATAAGTGTGTATTTTTTCCTCAAGTGGTGGTTGTCTTAAAATGAAATGAACTTTGTGGCTGAATGTATACATAGTGGCCGAACGCAAGAAAGGTGGCATAGTGACAATGGAAGAATCTCAATAAATCTGTGCAGATATTGGCTCAGACCTGATGCCAACCCCCTTTTCCTCCCCCCATGACTCCCCAGACGCTCTGCAGAATATTTTAACCCTTTCGGGCAATCTGTTTTACATTCCACCTGTGCCGAGGGAGGGATAAGCCTCTTCCCATCCTCCTAGGACAGAGTCACAGACCTTTGTCTAGTGATTACTGTTTCAAATAGCTTACAAAGGAGATATATAATATTCTACCTCATTACTGCGAGCTTGTTTTTAACAGAACGTGTGTATGTCCTGTCTCTCTGTCTCAATATGAGGTGTGAAATTAAGATTTTAGCATCATGGAGATTTGATTTTGATTTAAATCAGCTTCAGTAATGTATTATATTTAAGGTTCCAATGGTAATGAATAATTTGTAAATATCAGGGAATTTAGTGATATTTAACACTGTGAATGTGTGAAATTATTACATTTTTATATTGAATATAAATGCATATGGGCTCACAAAGACAAATCCTCCATTGAAACACATTTAAGACTAGTAATGATTTAAAAATAAAATGATTTATTGTTTTATATATATATACATATTGTTATATATATGTAACCTGAGTGAGAATCTAAAACATGAATTTAGATGCTTGTTCCCGCACTATAAGGTTATTGGTAAGAGAATGATTAAAAATCAGCTACTGTAGAATGAACCAATTTTATCTTTCATGTAACATTGTTATATTGTCTGTGAGATTGGATTTTTCTTTACAAAGTCTACATATTTTGTACAGGAATCTTTGTTGCAATGCAGTATTTAACCAGGGGACCTTAACTGACGTGTGTGTGTGTGTATGTGTTCGGATAGAGGACTCAGCATCAGGACAAAGATACAGTACACACGTGGCAGCGATGCGCAGATGTAGTCCCCCTGCGAAGGGATAAAAACGCATGCTTGTGTGTGTTTATGTGCTGAACTCTCCTCTATAGGCAGTCTAGACAAAGAGCCGGCCCTGTTCACCCTGTGAGAGAGAGTGAGTGCATAGCTGCAGTCAGGGGGTAATAAAATGTGTCGTCTGGTCCTGGACAAAGCAGCTGAGGTGGTGAGGGGAAGATAGAGAGAGATTGAGGTAGAGAAAGAGAAAAAGATGATGGGGGAAGGGTTCCACTTTTTCTTTGTTCCATTTTTCATGAAAACCCAGTTGTGTGCAGGGAGCCCTGTCCTGTCCTGCCTTGTCCTGTGGGGAGATTGCAGGAGTAATTACTGTTTCAGCTTTTTTTAGAAAGAGAGGAGAGGGTTGAGGGAAGGAGATAGTGGGGTTCATTTAAAACCCCAAGAGGATCAGCACAGTCCAAAATTCTTTCCGCCACCAGTGTAGACAGACAACCACTGATTCATAACTGTAAAATCTCTCTTAGGCATTACCAAGCCATCTGGGTTTCTCTAAGCACTAGAATCATGTGTCATTTTGGCTGCTGCGAGTCTTAGTGCTCAATTCTGATTTATTGCTCAGATCCGATTTTTTTTTGTATAGCTTTCACATTGTTGTTTTAAATGTGACCAATATCAGGTTTCAGTGTGAAAAGAACATATACACGTTTATTTATAATGTGGAAGCGAAGCCAGCGAATTTATGCGCAGACAATATAAAAAAACTAAGACGAGGATGTGAAAAAAGAGAGCGGAGTTCAACATTTATGATACAAGCCCTCATGTTTTGCTTGTATATAGAGCTGTCACTGTAACACTTATGACTTCTGACACATCACTGTCCTTCCACAGTCTACCTTTTGCAACTATCTTGATAACATCCAGTATGTAAAATCTTTGAAGTGACTCCCATGTACGCAGAGTTGTGACGAATGTTGCTCTAGCATGACGCAAAGATCACATGAATTCCCATTTGACTGTTCAGACTGAGTTTGCATTGCAAAACATCTGACCTGTATTGCATTTAGGACCACAAATAAAAGTGGCACAAAACTGAATTGAAAAGATCAGATTCCATGTGGTTTGTACTATTCACACTGTCAGAACAAAAAAACAGATCTGAGGCTACGTTCAGACTGTCAGTCCAAATCTGATTTTTGTGCATATCCGATTAAAATCCGATCAGATTTAGCAAGTTTGAATTCATATGTGGTTTGAAATCCTATTCAAATCGCATTTATGGAAATCCATTTCAGTATGACTGCTCTGATTGGATGATTTATGTGACTTTTTGCTGCAGAAACAGGATTTGCAAAGTGCCGGACAAGCCACGCTTACAAGCCTTCTACGTTTCTGCCATTGCCTCATAAGATGTAGTAGTCTAGCGCAGCGGCTACACATTGTCAGGCTGTAAATAAGACAACAGTTTTATTGCAAACCTGTCTATGTTGCAGTTGTTGTAGTTGTTTTTGGCATAGCCTATGCCTACCAACCAATGCAATGTCATTGCCAATGCAGATATTCTGGAAAATGATAGACCTGCATGGACACACAAATGTGAGCAAAAAAATTTGGGCCACATTTACCTGCAGTCTGAACATAGCCTTTGACCTCCACACGGAAAGCATTGCAGACAACGACACAGAATGGTGGTTTTAAAATGGTATTATTTTTAAGTTTTTTAGTGACTTGATCCATTCCAAGAAAACTATAAAACTTTACTAGGTTCAGTAGTTTGTGTAGATGACACTTAAGCAAAAAGTATATTTCAGATATTGAAGTGAATGCTTAGCATATAACAAAAATGTTTAACAGTGTTTTTTTAGTATTATTTATATACTGTTAAAGTATTTATATTTTAGTTTACTTTAATTTTTTTATTTTAAATATTTTTATATATTTGTGTGTGAATTTATTATTTCAGTTTTAGTTTTCGTAATTTTACAGCTTCAACTTATTATTATTTTTTTTTGTGTGTGTGAGAATGATTGATGCATCCTTCACAGTAGATAATGCTTTTCACAAGTTCACACTTACAGGTAATCAAATAGAGTAAAAAGTGTGCATATTTAGCGTTCTGTCCAAGAGTGGAATTTGGCCCGATAGTCCTCTCCCCTATCCCTGGCTAACATAATAACCAGGTGAGTGTAAGAAGACGGAGTGGGGGAAGGATGGTTATATATAATATGGCTTTTAAACCTTTAAATGTCCCATCTGAATATGATTTCTAATTTAAAGAGGGTTTGTCTATAATATGATATAATTAAATGTGTATAATATGATTAATCACTGAATATTAATACATTGTGCCAATTGTCTGGCTTGTTTTGTACCACGCAGTTCAATGCATTGTAGGCGGCAATGATGTCAGTCATATGATAGGGCTTTTAGCTTCTTGCAACTGAAATTGCAATGACAGTTAGGACACATTTGTGTGCATATCTGTAGGTATACAAGCATGTGAGTCTAGTGTGCACTATTCTTATAGTTTTATCCTCCTTTCATGGACATTATTGTTGCATGCTGAGCTGTTATTGGAATAAGAAATGCCACTATTAAGAAAGAAAACTGAGGCAAAGACTGTTTTTTCCTGAATTTGTTGGCTGTGTGTGCTTATTTGTGCATGATGTGTTTGTTAATGCGCCAGTGTGTGTGCGAAGTGCTGTGCATCTCAGGTTAAGTGCCGTTTTCTCACTGTGAGGTGTGGATGGGGCCGTAATTATATGGCTCAGGGTCAGTGTATTTGTTTTTAGTGTGTGTGTGTGCTTGACTTCCTGCTCTGTCAAATGTCAGTCACACAAAGTGTTTGTGTGTGAACCAGCCGAGATGCAATTAAGCACGGAGTGCTGGTGTGATAAGCTGCCGTGAGCTTGTGTGTGATGTGTGAGTGACGTCTGAGGGTGTGTGAGCGTGTGTGTGTGTTATCAAGCATGCAGGCATAATTGCTTCAGGATGGAAACAAATATGCTGTATATTAGTTGACTTTAGAAAAATTTACATGTGATTAAATATGGTTATATCTCTGTATGTCAGTTTTCATCATTTGTAGCCAGAAATGTCTGCTTTATGCATGTATCCACAGGAAATGTGTAACTATGACCTCTCTCTCTCTGTGGTTTTACTTATCAGATGAATGGTGGGATGTATGGAAGGGAAGATTGGGGGGGTTCAGAGATACAAAGATTGAAGTCAGTGGGTACTATAAGCTCAATAGCAGTCTGTCAGTCAGCTGGTTGGTTTTTAAGTGGGTTTTGTTCACTGTGTCTCACAATGTGCCCTTCAGTTTATTCTGTCCATTGTGTTCAGTGATATTATGTGTTAATGTTACCTCTCAATTTCAAGAGCCTTTCAAGAGCTTTGCAAGAGCTGTGCAGTGTGCACTGTTTGTGTTTCCTGCTGAAAAAGCTGCTTAAATCAACTGGTTTTAGCTGGTCTCCAAGTTTGGCCAGCTATTTCTTTGATTCCTAAAAGCTAAAACCAGACAAGCCTGACCAGGTTAGGCTAGCAAATCATTTTAGGATGTTTGTTTTGTCTATAATTACAGTTCCTTAATTTGAAGATAATTTTGTATTGCTTAGGGGTTACACTTTTTATTTCTCAAGAGTCTTCATGGAGTTCTCAGGTTTGTTTTATTTCAGTATCAAGGCCTGTTCACACCAAGGATGATAACTATAATGATAACGATAAAGAAATATTTCTAAAAATCATTCACACCACAGAGTTCACACCACAAATATAACAAAAAACGCACAAAGAAACAATATTGTTGGAATCACTTTCAGAACTATTTATGAACGATAAAAACATATTGATATTTGGTGTATACTCTACCGTTCAAAAGTTTGGGATCATTAAGATTTTGGTTTTAAGATAGCCTAATGGTTTTGAAAGAAATCTATTATGCTCACCAAGGCTGCATTAATTTGATTAAAATACAGTAAAAACAGTATTACTGTGAAATATTATTACAATATCAAATTACTGTTTTCTATTTAAATATATTTTAAAATGTAATTTATTTCAGTGATGGCAAAGCTGAATTTCTTATTATTCTCTACATTGATACATGATACATTTTGAAACCATGATACATCTATTTGAAATAGAAATCATGTGTAACATTATAAATGTCACTTTTGGTTGACTTTAATGCGTCCTTGCTGAACAACAGTATTATTAATCTCTTTAAAAGAAATCTTTTGTACGGTAATGTATGTGCTTGCGAAGTTGTTTTTCTGTCACCATACATGCCGTAACGGAAGTAACCTGTTAAGTCTTACCTGTAACACCTTTTGTTTTTCCTTATTACAGATTAGACGATTCTTTGGACTTGCCCAATGTATTTATCTTCTCTTTAGCACCCATTTGCATGTCAAGTCCATTTGTTCATTTATTTAATATGAAAAGATTGGAGAGATTTAATATTCTGCTAAATGTTAGAAAAGAAGAGACTCTATATGCCTTTAAGAATTGTGATTGACAGGATTATATGAACATTCTTCTCCTAAACTTTATTATATTCTCTTTTATACCGCATTCACATCATTACTGTCAAAACAGAACTGACTAAGGTGCAATTTAAGACATTTACCCTGCATGTCACGCATCTCATCAGCCTTTGGTTAGGTCTGAAATGACAAAGGTGGTAGTTAAGTGGATTTCTTCAGCCCTGTATTGTTATAGAGGGCGCGGGGGTGTACAGAGAGGTGTGTAATGATTCTCCTGTCTTCTGCATATCTCCTCATTATTCACCTCTCTTCCTCAGTCCACAGGATCTGTTTATCCCGCTGAAATCTTATTTGAGAGTCACAGAGTAATAACTCTGTCTATTTTTCCTCCGAATCTCCTGACCTTCTGATAAATGGATCGGAGATTATGCATCTGACAAATGGATTTACATGTGACATAATTAGGATGGATTTGGTGGCAGGGGTGCAGTAGGCAGATCGCTCGTAGCCCTCGGCAGGAGGGATTCATTTAGAAGCCGACGACGGAAATCTTGTTAGAGACACCGGGAGGGATTGTTTTTTCTACCACCACAATATGACTGTTCCCCAAATATGAGCAGCACAAGAGGCTAATGAGGAGTGTTGGATGTGTTTTGCTCTTCTATTGTCCAAATACCTGTGGAGATTTGAATGGGCAGCTTGTTTTCAAGTTCTCAAGTTTCAACTGTGTGTTTTGAATTAGTAGAAAGAGAGATGAGAAGCTATTGAAGAGGAAAAGAAAAGCAGAATAGGATTGAGCAGTATTCGAATCACTGTTTCCCACATGAGCACCACAGCTCAACATATCACTACACCATGGAACTGACGTATCTGTTCATTTTTACAGTTTTCTGTGGTTTAAGGAAATAATAGCGACACAGTCACCTGCTACCCTGGGAGAATTGGGGCAATACCGCTTGCCTTTGAGCTGAATGTAGCCCGTAGCTTTCTTCTCAGATCGATGAGTCCACCCAGCCGCACTGCAGGTGCTGAAGCTGCATTTAGCTCTGTTCCCATGACTCCGTCTCTCTCTGACCCCTCTCTGCATCTCCATACTGTACTGGGTTAGCACAAGAAACACTGATATCATACAACTCACAAACCTACTGTAAACAGAATCTCATTTGAGCTAGGAATCTGGGCCATTTAGTGGAATTCCAGGTTTCTGCACACTAGATTTAGCCTCAGATGCACACCCACCCAGATTGCCCACAATTCGTTCACTGACCATCATTCCCAATAGCTTTGTTAACCAACTATGGTCGAAAGTTGTTACCAACCTAGTTCAACCATTCAGCACATTCCTGAAAACATAGTTCCAACAAATGTTCGTAAATAACATCGCAAAGTTGTGTGGTTGGCACTTAAGCTTTTGATGTGGTTAGAAGCATAATTTCTTATATGATGTGGACTTTCCCTTAGGCACAATACGCAAGCTAACATGCAGTACATTCTGTATCTTTCATTCAATATTTACAATTTTTATTCTACATCTTTTACTTTGTCAAAGGGAACGAAAGCAGTTTTTGAAGCGTAATCATGAGCAGAGATGTGTATTTTTGTTCTGTAAGCTATTAAATGAGGGTCATACAACCAGTTATCTTTCCAGAACTGCATTTCCTAACAGCCATATGCCACTCTTCACCCATGGACTGTCAGCACAGCATGCCAAAATGTTTCTCTTGTGATATAACACAGTCAAACCATCAGCTCTATAACCTAATGTAACCTAAACATATATAATTTTGGGGGCTTTAAAAGAATGATTTTATGGAATTATATTGTTTTTTTTTTAAGGCAAAATGCTTAAGAATGCTGTAGAATACCTAAAAGAACTATCTGTTAGCAATATGCTATCAAAAAACGGCAGTGGTTTTAAATTTTTCATATGTTAAGGTGTACTGAAGAACAATGGGCTAAACTTGAGCATGCTAACCATGGTAACCAACCAAACCGTGAACCCTAATGCACTAATGTTTGATAAAGTATCCGGTAATGAGTGCATTTTAAGCCATCTTTTTTTAATTAGATTTTAATAATTAGAAGGATAATTCATTTGCAGAAGTGATTCTATTGGTTGATGAGCTATTCTAGTCATTTAGCAGTGTGTGTGTGTAGTGTGTTTGGTATGTCATTTGAACAGCGTGGCATTGTGGGTAAACTCAGCAGGACTTGATACTGCAGGTCAGGATTTGGAAGTGATCTGCCATTGTTGGCCCAGCAGCTCTCCACCCGAGCGAGAATAAGCCTCCCCGTCCCACTCACTGTTCCTATGGACAAACGTTTTTTTAGGACAGAGTAATTTGATTTTAGCATCTCAATTCCTTCCTCTCTCACCCTTAATTCAATCTCCCACCCCAAACTGTGTTTATTCTCTTTCTATGAGGGCTGTGTGATGAACAAAGTGCACTTTCTGCAAAGTGGCTTTCTGATTCTTTCATTTGTTGTCTTTTTCTCTTTGTCTCCCTCACGCTCTCCCTTTTAATCTTTGCCCCCCTTCTTCCTCTCATCATTTTAATGTGGTATATGTTCATATTCCTGTTGATTCTGAACAAGAATAATGAAAAAGCCATTAGACCGCATGCTCAGCAGTGCTGTTTATGACTATTTCTTTTGGGTGAGTTGTCATCTACCATGTATGTCTGAGACAGCTTGAACACTCCATGTTGCCGTGTCGGTCTCGTCAGTCCTACATACTTCATCTTTGTCTCAAAATATTGCTCTCCGCTCTGCTGATCTGCTGCCGTACTCAGCCTTTTGCTCACGAGACGGCCATTTACCAAACAGATAAGAGCCCGGTGACTGAGTGTTATTTAACACAGGATCAGATTTGGTTTGAAACTGGGTGACAGTGTGGTCAGATAAGCTAATGTCTTTTGTCTTCACTTGGCAGGGACTGTACAATATGAAATTTATTGTCAAGATAAACACTATCCATATGAAAAAGTTAAATAAGAATCTCGTAAGATGGATATCATTGCCAAATGTTATATTAGGTTTATGTTCTGCAATATATATCTGCTTATATTATTAAATGTATATACGTACGTACAGAAATTTAAAAAAATATGCATGTACACTATATGTATATAAATTGATTATATTGTGTTGTGTTGTGTATACATTTATAATAAACAGTACATAATTAATAAACATATTTTAATTTCTTATATTGTTGATTTGTTGAACTGACATGTTAATCAGTCCTAAATTATTATTTTTTTTTCAAATTGGAAGGTATATATCAGCCAGTTTAGGTCTTTAAACCTCTCATTTCAGAAATCTGAAAAACTTTCACAGAATTTTCAGACATAAGTGGAGATTTCAGGGCACTCAATAGAGCAACTAAGACACCCATCTTTTACCTTGATGGGATCATATTGCTTTATATCTCCTTGACCGAGTTCTATCAGCAGTGAAGATTAAGGTTTAGCCATGCTGTACCTCTCCAGGTGACTCCTCCAGGACAGAATAATCATTCCACTCAGATAAAAAAACCCTAGAATGGGATGTGATGGAGTGGGAATGGATTTGAATCGCATACCCGCTGGAAGCTATTTTCAGTAGACAAAGTACGGCTGAGGACATGTTAGTGAGCATGCTCTACCTGAAGTGTGTGTGTGTCTGTGTCTGTCTCTGACTCTGTGTGTGTGTGTGCAGAGCTGCCCAAACTTGCATTAATCACCTGCTTCTTTCCTAGCCACCATATCTAGGGATTAGACATAAACTCTTCACTGCTTGGCCAGAACTCATGGCTTTCGAGTAATAATAACGGAGAAAAAAAAAAGGTAAATGTCATCTATTTACCTAATGGCACTATTTATATGTTCAGTTGTCCTCTCCTCCTCACCCGCAGAAAAGAGAAAATGAAAACATTAACATTGAGCAGGGAATAGCTCTGTAATAAGCTCTGTAAGCATTGGGAAAGCTCTGTAAGGCACATGGGCGACAGGCCGTCTCTCCCACCACTGTGCCTCACCTTTACATACATACACACCAAAGAAAAAGTGCTCCAGCAGTCTGCGAGATAGGATTGTCATGGCAACGAGACTAGACCTGTAGTTTCCCAAGAATTATTTTCATAATGACCGTGTTACTGTGAAATCTCATTGTCTGATATTATCCTCAACATCCTCCATGATAATATTCAGCTCAAGGAATTCATTGTTTCCTCATCAAGCTTTCTGACTATAACCCTTAATAAATGTTACCATGGTAACCACAATAGTATCCACCAAAATACAATACAGTCATTGTTTTTCTACAGTAAAACCATAATTAATACAAGATCTCATTCAAACACTTAAAAGTGAAAATGAAAAATTCTGTCATCATTTACTCCCCCTCATGTCATTCCAAACCTGTATGAATTTCTGTCTTCTGACAAACACAAAAGAAGATATTTTGAAGAATTGGAAATCAATGGAAACCCAAAACTGTTTGGTTATCAACATGATGTGAGGGTGAGTAAATGAGGGCAGAATTTTCATTTTTGGGTGAACTATCCCTTAAACTGTAGTGTTTTTCTGTTAACTTTTTGTAAGATAAGGTTGTTGTATTCTTGTTAATGAGACCATTTTAGTTTTTATTCGATTGCCTTCCAGAATATTCTTCTTCCTAGTAACATTCCATTGTTTCTCATAACCTTCCTGCAAATAAACAACCATGGGATTCTCATGTGCAAATTGAAAATACACAAACAGTCAACATACAAAACAAACTCATACATTTGTAACATGACCATGTGGGTAAAGTGTGTCATATAATATCCAATCCTATCCTGTGTGTGTGGCTGGTAGCATGTTTTAATAACTTTATATTGTGGCTAAATGGTGTCTTCCATCACTTGTGTTGTTGTGCTGATATATTATTCCCCATGTTGCTCTTGCCTGCAGCTGTCACCTCATCGGTCCTGACCTGTAATATATATATCAAAACAACTGTTTATATGTTTTTATACATTAGATGATCTAAATTACTGAACCCATGAGTCATGTGGAGCGCTTTTTTGGAGGTTGACAGCTATTGGTCACTATGTGGAAAAGAGCAGCGTGAACATTCTTCAAAATATCTCTTTTTGTGTTCCATGAAAGAAAGGAAGGATTTGAAACGATGTAAGGGCCAGTAGATGATGAACAAATGTTGGTTGAACAATTCAGTTCACATTTATTTGTATAGCACTTTTCACAATACATATCGTTTCAAAGAAGCTTTACAGAAAAAGTGTGTTTCTACAGTACAATTTAGGGTAATTTGTTATCTGCATGTGTCAAACTAATGTCCAAATGTCAAAAATGTACATACAGTTCTAAGATAATACAAATAATGCAGTTAGTTAACATCATGTATTTATTTAGGTATAGAAACAATGATCTCATTAATGATTACAATATATAGAAAATTTGGCAGTGGTGCATGTTGATTCAGAGGTGGCTTCATCTGAAGTCCTCACAGGGGTTGGCGTCATCTCTTCACAGATGTTGGGTCATCTGAAATCTTCATAAGAGGCTTGATCCAAACTGGAGCTGGCACAATACCTTTTGCTACTTTTCAAAATGAAATTCATATCAATGTGAGTGTGTATTAGGTTTGCTTTGAGATGAGGGCGTCTTGTTTACTTTGAGCTTCCTTGTCTGTGCCAACAGCTCCCACATCATCTCTTCATAACACCCTCTCTCTCTCTCTCTCTCTCTCTCTCTCTCTCTCTCTCTCTCTCTCTCTCACTCTCTCATTCTGTGCTTTTTAAGGCCTGAAGTATAATTGAAGCTCTTTTGGGCTTTTCTGAATAAAGCTGAACTGAAGGTGCTCCATGTGCAGATGATGTGACAGCTTTGACTCTCACTCCTCTCCATTTAATACTTCCCTCCTGCCTCTCTATCTCTCCATATATTTATCTCCTTTTTCTCACCCCCTTTCACACTATATCCCACCCTCCAACACACCTTTTCAGCTCAAGTTAGCTGTTTTGATCTCGCTCTATTCCTCTCTTCCACTGTCTCTCTCTATCCCTTTCTCTTTCCATACATTTCTCCCTTGGCCTTTGTCTGTCTGTCTGCATGTCCCTCGCTCTGCCTAAACATTCTGGGCATCCTGGAAAAGACACTGTCACTGCCAGATGGCTTTCTTGGCAATCAGTATGGTTCCAATGCATCCATTTAGTCAGCAAACTGCATACAAATATTTATTCTGCTTTGTTACAGGACTCCAATTATCTCTCATGTGCCTGTACTTCTTTACCAGCATCTTTAAGGCAGAATACAGATGTGTGTGTCACAGCCGTCACGCTTGAGTCCTGTTTACATCTGGTATTAAGATCCATTTTGGGGTGATGTAATCAAAAGAGACAGATTGGCGTTTTTTTACTTGGTAGAAGCTTAAAGTTTGAGGGGAGGTTCTCTAATTTTGTGAATGAAGACATTAATTATATAAACCTGCCTGCTATGTAATACTTTACTTAAAGCCTGTTTACAGTTGCATTAAAGAGTATGTTTTTTGTTTTGTGATGGTTGTTCATGAGTCCCTTGTTTGTTCTGAGCAGTTAAACTGAGCCCTCTTCTTCAGAAAAATCCTCCAGGTCCTGCAGATTCTTCAGTTTTCAAGGATTTATTGCATATTTGAGCCCTTTCCAACAGTGATTATGATTTTGAGAACCATCTTTTCACACTGAGGACAATTGAGGGACTCAAACACAACTATTAAAAAAGTTCAAACATTCACTGATCCTTTAGAAGGAAACATGATGCATTAAGAACCGGAGGGTAAAAACTTTTTGAATTTGAAGATCAAGGTAAATTGTACTTCATTTGTCTTCGGGGAAACAAGAAAGTATCTTCTGTTGCTTCCGAAGGGCAGTACTAAATGTAAAAATGATATTTCAACAAAATAAGAAAAATTTGGACATCTTCTTGTTCAAAAGCTTTCACCCTCCGGGCTCTTAATGCATTGTGTTTACTTCTGGAGCATCAGTGAATGTTTGAACCTTTTTTAATAGTTGTGTTTGAGTCCCTCAGTTGTCATCAGTGTGAAAAGACGGATCTCAATATCATACAATCACTGCTGGAAAGGGTTCAAATATGCAAAAAATCCTTGAAAACTGAAGAATCTGCAGAACCTGGAGATCATCCAGGTAACCACACACAGTATTAAGAACCAATGGTTCCCAAACTTTTGAACAGGGTCGTTTTAATAAATTCAGCTTTTTTTGTCTTGTGGACTATATGTAAACATCTTTTATGTAAAATAACTCAGGACAGTACTAAATAAAAAATAACATGCATTTTGTATAATCTCTCTTATTTTGTTGAAATTATTCAAATTTTCACAGATTCCGCAAGTGGTTCACATACTTTTTCATGCAACTGTATATATTAGTGCCATTAATAAGTTTTGTAATTAATAATGTAGTCATAACACATTATGACTACCTTTATAAGGCATTACAAACAAAGTGCTGCCTAATGTTATACGTTTTCATTTAATCTGAGCATGATCTGCTTGTCTGGGTAATAATAAGTCAATTTTCAGAATTTTTTAGATTTGAAGTTGCTGCAGTCAGTCTGTGAAACATAAAGGCACTTCAGTTTCTCAACACCTGTCCATGGACCACTTTTCCCACAATAATAACCCATCGTGTTACTGTAAGACTAGTGAATCAAGGTCGAGTCTGATGATTGCTGAATGAAGTGAGGCAAATTTTCAGCCATTCTGTAAAAAGTATCCAGAATGTTTGTGACTACAATCTCACTCACTTGTCACAATGTTTTGAGGCGCTGTCAAATCCTGTCCCAGTGGAGGAGTGAGAGGAACTAGACACAAACTAGAGCATGCTTGACTGTTGTAAAAAAGCATCTTGCATCCCGTTCAGTAGGAGTGTATCAACATTTTCTAGTTGCTGAGACATCAAGGACATGAATTTTCCATAAGCCAAGTCTCTCGGGTCCTCTGTGAGAAGTGTTTTTCAATATCAGAGTAAATGTGTGAATTGCTCATCAAGTCTTAGCTCATAGAGGTCACCTGAGTGAATACAGCTGGTCTGAAATGTTTACTTGCCTATCAAAATGCATGCATATTCCCAGAGCACATTTATACAGTCATACACACAATGCATCCTTATATTTTTTGAACTACAATAAATGCTATCATGCAAAATATACCTTGTGTACCTGAACAATACAAATGTTAACATAAAAAGTGGTGTGATTTTATTGGTTAGAATTAATGTAATATCCAAATTATAAAAGTTAAAGTTATATCCTGCCATGACCATGTCAAGCCAGTAAACCCTACATGACATATTTTTGTATGGAAATATTGTTACAAATAATCGTCAGATGGATCATGTCTCATGTTTACAGTGGTATTGTACAGATCTGTACACCATGTCAGGCTCTCTTTAGGCTATGTGTACTGGGCAAAAAAGGTCAGTTAATTAGACTGGTGGTTAATATATGAGATTTGGCCAGAGACAGTCTCTACAACCAGGTCAGTGTGTCAGAAGCTCTGTCGTGCTCTTGTACTGTTAGGAGATATAGCAGATCCATAATCTGGGATACTGTTTTGAAAAAATGTACAGTCATACAATTATTATCTTAAATTTACCTTAAATTTCACTAATCTTAGTAACATTTCTGTTGTGATAAACATCAAAATTTTGTTTTTCATTACCACTTTACACCTTCTTTGTTCATTGTTTGCTATTGTGCCTTTAAGAACTCCCTTTTGCATGTGTTTTTTTATTCATGTATGTAGTCACCAAGGCTGCCTTTATTTGATCAAAAATACAGTAAAAACAGTAATATTGTGAAATATTACTACAATTTAAAAGAACTGTTTTCTATTTTAAGACATTTAAACCAAATCGCTCTTGCGGTACTTTGATGTCATACACCAATCGGTCTGTGCAGCGTCGCTTCAAGTTGAACACACCTGTGTTGTGTCCGAAACTTTTTTGTACCGTGCTGTTTTTTGCGTTCTGTGTAGTAGGAAAGTATTTGATTTTGGACACAGCGCTAGTGTTTTATTTCTAAATGAATTTGTGTATTGAGCAAATTCATTGGGTGAACTATGGCCCATTCATAAAAAGATCCATTTACATAATTCCTGAATGAATCAGCCATTTGAATTAATCGAATTAATGAATGACTCAATAATTTACTCATTTAGACATTAATTTAGACATTTACAGCCACCTACTGGCAGTTTTAGTTTCTTATTTAGAGTATCACTTTATTAAGAAATAATTTCATATTTTGGGGATAATTTATCTACATTTACTCACCCTCAAACCTGTATGGCTTTCTTTCCTTTGCATAACACAAAAGAAGATATTTTGAAGAATGTTGGTAACCAAACTTTTTTTTGTCTGTAAATATATCTAAATGCCAATTCAGATGCAGCTTCTGAAAAAAAAAAAAAAAAAAAAATCATGGCCCCTGTAGTCTAAAAGTCTATATGTAGCAAAATTCTATGTTGAATCAAATAAAATATTTCTTCTTAAAGCTACTTTTTGTAATGTCTATATAATGCCTTTCTCATTTAACACAATAATGACTTTAAATTATCTTTATTTATTTAATTTTTATTCTTCATGATATGGCCCTTATGAATAATCTCACTTTGGTCTTTGTGAACTAATACCAGATATTTTGTCCAGTTTGTCTCCCCTGATGTGCCCTGCACTGCCTGCTCTCTCAGTATAACTGCCCTTTAGTTCAAAACTATATTCATTCAAGCCTCTTATGTGACGACATGCGCTGTTGTGCTGAAATATTTAATTCTTCTCTCCAACTTTTACATTATTCACTGTGAAGCAGCCATGGTGAATGTTCACACATTTTAGATACCCTCACTTCTCATCTTTATTGTTCAGGCCACTTCTTTCACATCCTTGTTATTTTGTCTCCATAGCCTTTGATTTTTGCTCTGCACCTTGATTGACACACATATCCTCAATCCATGACAGGAAGAGAAGGGCTTTCAAGTACCATTAGTCTCGCTGAATTAAGCCTGTGTTCTGATCTGCTGCTCGCTTCCCCTCCTCAGGCCTGTCCCTGATCGCCCCCGCCGTGGCCAAGCGACAGCAGAAATATGGCGATGATTACGCGAACCATCAATAATTCCCAAAGCAGTTGTGTTTTCGATTTAATTAAGCCCATCTACTTGAGCTCATTGTCTTGATTGAGTAAATTGAAGGTGCTCGCTATTCATTTTCTGTTATTATTAGGAGTTAAACATTGAAGGGGAGAGCTGGTGTCACGTCCTGCCACACTCCACCATGCCCCAGTTACACACTTGATAAACCCTCTTTTCAAGATTGGCTGGCACGCTCACCCTGACTCAGGCATCTGTTCCTGCCTCGTCTGGCTGCTCTGAAGAGCCTTGTGGTGCTTTTTGGTGCAGATTTTTCTGCTTACAGAGCACATCAAGTCAAACACAGCAATGGGGATGCTTTTCCTCATGGTGCATTCATTTATTTTTTTCTGAAAATAAATAAATACATTAGTGCAAGCTTGCTATAGAGGACTGAGTCTGCTAGTGTTAAAAGTATTAATTAAATAAATATATAGAAATTCATTGAATAGAATATTCGATAAGACATAAGTTATTCATGAATAGAATATTCAATGAGACTATCTATGCTTATATCTGTATTTATATTTATTTATATTTAAGTATAAGCATTTATATTTATAGTTATTTATGAATTATTGTATTTATTTTTTCCATGTTTTTATGAATTTATTTACACATTTATTTCCATCTTTATGCTTTTATTTTATCTGTTTATTTTGATATGTGCGTAATACTTTACATGTATTTACACATTTATTTATTTATTTATTTGTGCATGTTTTATTGATTTAGCTTTTATTTTTACATTTTCAGTTTTCATTTTAATTTTAGTTTACATTTTTGTAATTTTGTTGTTTTTGTCTTTTTTATTATTTAGTTTTGCTAATTATATTACTTGAACATTTCTAATTAAATTTAAGTTTTTATCTTATATTTATATTTTATTTTAGCTTATCAATTACAGTAAATTATACTAGTTTTAGTTAATATATTCTGTAGGAATAAGGGGGCATGTTTTCTACTTCAGGCATTGAGCTAAATGACCTAGATTTAAATTTACCATATTTGAGGAAATAGACTGCTAAATGAATGCGTTGACAGGACTGAAGTGGAAAACAGACTCTTTGGCTCATGCTGAAGTTGTGAAGTCTTCTGTGCTCTATCTTTAGGCCAAGGTTAATTAACTCCAAAGGGGGCTTGAGAAGCACCCGATGGCCAGGCCAAGCCCCGAGACCTGGCTGAAGCACATAGCAAACCTGTCTGTCTGTCTGAACCTTCCTTGCCCAGCTGTCACTTCAGTTAACCACAGCAGAGATACGTAAATACAAGAAAACCATGTGAGTTAATATAGAGAGACCGTGCCAGATTTGCTATACAACAGATTTTCCTGCTGTGATGTAAATTTTTTACTTAATTACTTGAACTGGAAAGTGTTAATTAGTGTTCTTCATTTATCAATAGGCCATGTTTACACTCGCTATTAGTATTGGATTGTTGTATACATAAGGTATAAATGTGTAATTAATGTTATTATTATGTAATATATCATTTTTCATTCATTAAAAAAGGTGATTTTTTTATTTTTATTATTATTATTTGGGGGTGAACAATGTAGGAGTAGAAAAACAAAGGGCCCTATTTTAACAATCTAAGTGCTTGGTCTAAAGCGCAAGGCATGTCCAAATCCACTTTTGCTAGTTTAACGATGGGAAAAATGGTCGGCGCGCCCGGTGCATGGTCTAAAAGGTTTGTCCCTATTCTCTTAATGAGTAATGGGTGTGTTTTGGCTGTAATGTACAATACACCAATCTGAGTCTCATCTCCCATTCCCTTTAAAAGCCAGTTGTGCGTGCACCATGGTGGAATTTGCAAGCAGAAAAACTGAACGCTTCTCTAGCGAGGAAACGGATCTGCTCGTGCACAAGGTAAAGCATAAGAGCAGACCATCTATGGGACAAGCCAGATTCCACCAAAGAATTTTTATCTTGCACAAAATAATAATGTTTTACATTGTAATACCTTTAATATTTGGCATGTTTGTGTCCTGCTGCGCGTCCCTGTGTGTGTAATAAGCACAGTGTACATGCATTGTGCACCTGCCTATAGGCGCATATTACTAAAGCGCTCTTTAAATAACAAAAAAAAAATATTGCAGTCTATTTAAGTTGCCTCAAAATAGCAACGCACCAACAATGCGCCTGAACATACCTTGATTTCAAACCAGCACGCCCATCGGCGCACAAAGAATTTAAGTGTAAAATAATAAAATGTAAAATTTAAATGCCTGCCAAATTATTTCTCACAATCTTCAGCAAAAGACACCATTGTTGGTGTCAGTGAACAGATATCAACACACATTCTTCCTCTTACCTTGTGTATCTCTCTGCAAGGTACAAAAATGTTAGAGATTAAAAGGAAGAGCTGTAGAAAGGTGCAGGATGTGAAAACCAGAGGGTAAATATGTCATTACGGTTGTGCTGGTGTGTGTTTACCCTCTACAGAGAACACTGATACTCACCACTCTTCAAAGGTTAAGCATAGACCCGGGCTGTCATTCACTGTTACTGTGTTCTTTCATCATGGCTGAATGGGGGTGTACACCTCGCAATGGGGTGAATTCAGTTCCCCAAAATTAGACGATTCCCTTCTTTTAGATTTGAGAATCTCTGTTGCGTTTCTTTTGAAAGAGCTTAGAACATATCTACATTTATAGAGCTACATGTAAAGACACATTTCCCTTGTGTGCAATTGGACGTGTTTTTAACACCATAAAAGCATTGATTTAGTCATGCATAACCTTACAGTTTAAGGACTGTGGTCATGGTACGGTGATTATATCAGATGCTGCAGTAATGTGACAGTACTTTTAAATATGTTACTGTATTCAGAGTATTTGAATGATACTCCAAGATACTTTAAAGAAAACCATGTTATTTCCATCATGCTAGTGTATAATAGTACCATGTAAAAAATGATATTAATAGATATTGAACAAGGTTCACTTGTTTAAGAAGCTTATAGTCAGCTAACATATTGTATACAGTACTTAAGTTACATCATGCTGTACATTAGCAGAATATATACTAAGTGAATTTGGGAAAAGAAGAGGCTTTAATGTAGATTGATAATGAACATGCAGAACTAGAGAACATTAGCAAGAAATATATAATAGATTGTTTGTCTTACCCACTGAGCTCACAGTGTTGATGTAATTTTTTTTGTTGTTGTTTTTTTAATATTATATTTATTAGTATTTTCAGATTTACAGACAGATGGACAGTACAATCACATGACAGAAACAAACACGACTACACAACAAAAACAACAAAACAAAACAAAACAACAACAAAAAAACTCCTTCAGTTAGAATCATGTTTGCAGTTGACGACAACGCCAATGACAGGCACGGGAAATCAAAATAGATTTTTGCACAGCATGGAATGGATAAAGGTCATTTAAAGACAGAGGTTAACAAAAATTACAATAAAATGACAATAAATATTAAGTTGTTTCATCATTGGTTTTTAACAGGTGATTGAAAAGAGGCCTCCAAGAAGTTTCAAATTTATCTATATTACCAGAGATACTATATCTGAGTCTTTCCACATGCATAGTGGAGGAAAGTTCTGATAACCAGATCTTGAATAGTGGCTTCGAATTTTTCTTCCACACACAGAGTATAGTTTTTTTGGCGATCATCATGCCATACTGTATAGGCAAACGGGTAGCATAATTAAGGCGCTGCAGGGAAGCTGACCAGCCAAGAATGGCAGTTGCAGGGTCTACTGGGAGCTCACATGTATAAGCATCAGAAAGAAATTTGAAAAACTTCTGACCAGAATTCACCCAAGTTTTGGGCATGCCCAGAAAAGATGACCAAGAGAGCCCTCTGCAGATTCACATTTATTGCAGAGAGGAGACATAGTAGGATAGAAAGAGTTGAGTTTAACCCTAGAGTAATGCAATCTGTCCAACACCTTATACTGAATAAGCTAGTGCCTAGTATTAATGGAACAGGTGTATATATTTTTAAGACATTTTCCCCAGTCCTCCTCAGAGATTTGAATATTTAGTTCCTCTTCCCAATTGTTTTTCAGACGGGTAGTGAAAATATCTAGCTGACTTGTGAAAAAGTAAAAAAAAAATTGTAATTAACTTTGGGGTGTTGGGAATGCAAGTAAGCAGTTTATGTAATTCATTATCGGCTGACAATATTTCGAAATTTGGCACAGTGGAATGAACATAATTTCTAATTTGTAAGTATCTGAAGAAGTGGGATTCAGGAAGGTCAAATTTCTCTGTTAGTTGAGTAAATGTAGCAAAAGTATTGTCAATATATATAAATCTCTCAAGGTAACGATTCCTTTTCTAGCCCAACCTGTGAACACTGGATCTAATAATGAAGGTTTAAAGGCATGGTTACGACAAACAGGAGCAAGAAAAGAGGTATTTGGCAAATTAAATGTCTTAACAATCTGAAGCCATATCCTAAGAGAGTTGTTAATCATAAAGTGGGATCCTGCTGAAGCTTTGAATGTCTCTGGGGTAGCAAAAAGCAATGAGGAGAGAGACCAATTTGAAGCGCCCCGCTCAACCATTAGCCATGAAGGGATATCAGCTGAAGGACTGTCCAGGCGTGTGTCCTGCCAGTAAGTTAAGGCTCTACAATTGGCAGCCCAATAGTAATGTTAAAAATTTGTTGATGTAATTTATTTGTGCAGCTCGAAGTTACAGTCTGCACATACCTATAGATCAAACATGCTGTACTTACCAATTTCAACAACACTATCTGACCTGACCATACAGACTGTCAGCAGGTGGAAGTCACATTACTGGTATTAATAACTGGAATGCACTTCCAGGAACAACCAAGGATCTTGATCCAGGAACATGTCCTATTTGTGTTTCAGGAAACTCTCACACCTGTAGAAAAACAGCAGGTTAGCTCAGCATGAACAGCTTGAATGTTTTGTAAGAGCTAGAGAAAGCAGGCCTTGGGAGTTTGTTATCAGTTTGAAGGCAGAGTATGTTTAACCCTCAGGGGTCTGAGGTTTTTTGGGGCCCTGGAGAAGGTTTGACATGCCCTGACATTTGTGCTTTTTTCAGTTGTTCATAAACATATTAATGGAAAAAGTGTCATTACACTGTATTCAGCACAAACTAGGCTACAATAATATGTGAGGAACATGTATGTACATGTTTGTATTTTTGAAGGAATAACATTTATGCGTGGTTATTGAAAAACTTAAGTCACTGAAATAAAGCCCAAAAAAATATTATAAAATTTGTGTTCACAAGACTTCTGGGTATTGGAGGTTGTAGACTAGAGTTTTTGCTTCAAAATGAGGTCAAAAATTATGCTGCCTGCTTGTTCATATAAAACAATAGAGAGATTTAAATTTTCTAAAACATCTTTGGTCAAGAAACACAGTATGCATGGAGGCGTGAATCATCATGAATAATGGGTGATTCTCACCTGAGAAGACAAAAGAATCGCATAAAGAGCTCTAATGATCTGCATAAATAATGAGCTCTTTCAGTCAGATAGGCTGTGAAAAAATAATGTCTCAGCTCATCATGGTGTAAATCAAACATACAGAAAAAACTGCAATACTGTGAAATATTATTACAATTTAAAATAATGGTATTCTATTATATTCTTTAAAGACGAGGGAGATGAGAGATCACGCATCATGTTAGTTTTCTTTATTTTGCAAAAAGCACAACATTTTGTTTTTACTCTGAGTGTACACAAATAAAAGGAGATATTCCACAGATTAAAATGGTGTATAGCTCTTAATTGTATGTGCAACATTGATGGAGTATTTTGAGTCTCTTTCACACTGGTTAGAAAAAAAACCTGGTGGTCACGCCGGCGTGACCGCTGACCCGAGAGTGTTAAGTACAACATGGTCTCAGGACAGTTCTTCTTCCTGTCCCTCTTGATCAGGCCCTGCTTTAAAGTGATGATACATGGGGCAACTTTTTGAGCAATGTTGCCAAGCGATGTTGCATGGGCACTTTCCCATTGAGAATGGGCAACAGATTTCCATCGGAAGTATCCAAATAGAAATGTGTTGCCCATTCTCAATGGGAAAAAGCCCAAGCAACATCGCTTGGCAACATCGCTTGGCAACATTGCTCAAAAAGTTACCCCGTGTATTGTCATCTTTAGAGTCAGTGTGTCAGTGGAAGGCAATCTGAGGCTATCCATCAATCCATCAATCCATTCATCCATCCAACCAACCAACCATGTCCGTCTGTCTAATAATAAGCTGGCTATATAAAATCTAATTGAGGGCTTTCAACTGTAATAAACAGAATATGTTTTTGCTTTTAAAAATGAGATGCAACGCAGTGGACTAAAAACAATCCTAGGGTATAGAAATGCTGTTTTGAAAGTGCAGTGGTCATGCATGCTGTGCAAGATGTTGAGAAAGTACATACAGTTAATACTTGCAACTTACTTCCTAAAATTCCAGTATATGCAGTAGAAGAACTGAATACATCATTACAGTAAAGGCAGTTGATCACACTGTCATCATGCAAGCCATAACATATCTCACTGATAAAGCTTGATTGTGCGCCCTGGGGTTTCAGATTAGCACCCCGTTGATACATTTTGTCAATACTGGTTGTATTTATATATGTTTATACAATTATGAGATTCACTCTATGCAATGTACCTTGATATCAGTCTTAATTTGCCTGTGGGTATGTGGGTGGGTGATTTTAGCACTTGATCAGTCTGCAGTGTTGTGGGTGGAACTATGTGACAGTCTGGTGCCGCAACATCAATATGCTTGTTCTCGGATTGTTGCCCATTTAACTGGCTGTGATATGGATTGTATGGGCTGTCTCTTCTCGATAGACCGCCTCTCTGATTTCCTGGCTGCACAAGTATTTTCATTTGTATCATACACTTGATGCTTGAAGTGATTTAGTGATCACTTCTTCCTGTTATTCCAGCATAAATTACTCAAGTATGTGGAAGCAAAAATCATAGAGTCAATGCTTGAAGCAGGTCTTGAATATAAAAAAGCAACCTCTCTCTTCCTAAAAATCTATGTTGTGATTGATTATAGCCCACCTTACTCACAGACCACCCACCCACTCTACCTAGTCAGCACATGGAGCAACCCCAACCCCCTTTTCCCTATTGGGAAAATGTCAAACTGACCTTGCTTTGTTCCTTTTTTCTGGTTTGGACCATATCTACATATGAAACAGCATTGGCTTTCTGTTTCCATGTCCAAATCCTAATTATAGGCAAACAGCTGTCGTGTCAATTTTTTATAGAGATGCCAAAAAACTACGACTAATGGTGTATTTTCATCATTTCTACCCCCAACTGACTGCAACATTTTTGTTGTTGTTGTTTTGTCCCATGTGAGCACTGTTGTTAATTACAATCCGTTTCACACTCTCACTAATTGTCTTTTTTTGTTTTGTTTTTTGTTGTGCAAACTTGCACAGTAAGATGCCAACAGCTTATATTTTTTTTCAGCAGCACATCAGTCTTCATTTATTCAAATTGGCTTCCTGATTTGGCCATACATAATTCTCTGCAGTAGTGATTTGAAAATTTAATTACTAGAGAAAAGGAGGAACTGCCATCTGCCATTGAAGGAGTGAGCCAAACATTTTACTGCTTTGTGTCAATAGACTTCCTATTTATTACAGTGGCTTGTCAATTTGTGGTTCTTTAAAGAGAAACAAATTAGGTGTAGGAAACATTACAATGCTTTATTTTTGGTTTCTACCCAAAGAATATGCTTATAGTGGTATGATGGAGGCATTTTACCTCTTCGGGGAAGTATTCATCATTAATATAAAAGACTGCTTTGTAGCCGAGTGAATACAACTGAAAAATTTGTTCCCTTCCATGGGAACATCGATGCTGCGTTGATATGCATTGGGATCACCTCTGCGTGATTACATCTTGAAGCACTTGTGAAATCGAACAAATGGCGTGACGGAACGTCAGAGGTGGGTGACATCAGACCAGGAAACTATAAAGCATCCTGAGAACAAAGAACACCAGCTTCTGTGTCTTCAGCAAGCACTCTGTGTTATCGTGTGTCTTATTTGGTGTTGTCTGTCAATTACACAGAAATGATCTCTTTTGTTTTGAGGACAAGAGTATCAGTGTTATACCACATATATATGTTTGTATATAAAAGACACTATAATGGCAAGCAAATAGCAGTTCAGACCGTGTGCTTCTCCCTACCCTCGTTACTTCATGGGTGGGGATACACAAGAGCTCTATGTTGTTTGTATGGGAGCGGAGCATGCCCAGGCAGCCCTCGAGGGGGTGGCTTGCGAGCATTGTGATAAGTTTAATATAAAACCTCTCCGCTCCCGCTGGGCACTCTTTGAGGAAGGCGCTGCGGCTCGCGTTCCTTGTGGTCGGGTCCCGCTTCTTTCTCTGCCCTTACCTGCCAGGTCCATTGCCTTTTCCCAGGTGGAAGCACACTCTGTGGTTTCTTCCACCCGGGTTGAGGCACCGGTACTTCAAATGTCCAGCTCTGAGGTGGTGGATATTGTGATATCGATCTGAGGACTCGCCACCTCAAACGCATATCATGTTAGCATTCAAAATCACACGTCTATTATTCTAACATCAAAAACAAACCAGTTGTGTTTGAAAGCGTGTTTATTTTTGTGTATATTTGAAACATTCAGACCGTGAAATACTTGTCTGATTGTTTATTTGCTCCGTTTAATTTTAAGAAATTAAATCAAATTTCTTCTAATTTTGAAAACGTACAAATATTGAAGATATAGTGAACAGCAGTTTGAATCGTGTTCCTCCCTGTGCTACACTACAAAGCGAGTGGGGATACACACGATTTATGTGTTGTTTGTTGGGAGTGGAGCATGCACGTCAGCTCACATGGGGCTGACATTGTTCATTCATAAAAATGTCCCGAAGTGTAAAGAGAAGCATGCACTAGAAGCATGCCTCTGAGACTCCAGGGCATTCACATGTTGAATTATATCGATGATTGGTTGATTTTAGCCCAGTCCGAGCACATGGCAGTCCAAAATTGAGATGTTGTTCTGTCTCATATGAAAAGGTTAGGGCTGAGACTCAATGCCAAGAAGAGTGTGCTTCTTCCAGCTCAAACTACCAACTATCTGGGGGGAGTCTGGGATTCCACTACGATGCAGGTACACCTGTCTCCTGCTCATGTGAATTCCATTCTCTAAGCCGTGAATGGGGTGAAACTAGGCCAGCCACTCAGTGTAAAACAGTTTCAGAGACTGTTGGGTCTGATGGCAGCTGCATCCAACGTGATACCTTTTGGCCTGCTGCACATGAGACCCTTACAGTGGTGGCTCAGGACCAAGGGGTTTTCTCTGAGGGGAAATCCTTTTTGCTTGATCAAGGTCATGTGGCGATGCCTTCGTGCCTTAGTCATGAGGAAAAAGCCTTGGTTCCTGTCCCAAGGACCTGTGTTGGGTGCTCCTTGTCGTCGCGTAATGCTAACGACGGATGCTTCCCTCACAGATTGGGGGGCGATCATGAGCGGTCGCTGAGCTCAGGGTCTGTGGGAGGACCATCTACGTTCCTGGCACATAAATCGGCTGGAAATGATGGCGGTATAGCTCTCAAATACTTCCTCCCAGACCTGAGGGGCCATCATGTGTTGGTCCGCACAGACAACATGTCAGTGGTTTCCTATATCAACTACCAAGGGAGTCTGAGGTCTCGCCAGTTGTGCAATTTGGCCCATCGGAGGGGAAGCTCCTCTCCCTGAGAGCAGCTTACATCCCGGGGCATCAAAATGTGGGGGCAGACATCCTGTAGAGGCAGGGGCCGAGGCCCGGGAATGGAGACTCTACCCTGAGGTGGTGGAGCTCATATGGAAAAACTTTGGTTGAGCGGAAGTCGACCTATTTGCTTCGAAAGAAATACCTCACTGCCCATTGTGGTTTTCTCTGACTCATCCAGCCCCTCATTTCCCCCGATTATTCTGCTACCAGGAGTTTTGGAGAGGGTTCGCCGGGACAGGGTCGGTCTCATATTGATAGCCCCGTTCTGGCCGACCCGAGTTTGGTTCACAGACCTGGTGTCTCTTCTCGACGGCTCTCCTATGGAGAGTCCCATCAGACAGGACCTTCTGTCCCCTGCCCGGAGTTGTGGAAACTGTGGGCCTGTCCTCTGAGGGGGCTAGGCTCATAGAATCCGGTCTCCTAACTGAGATTGTGGAGACCATACTCCACTCCAGAGCTCCCTCCACAAGAAAGCTGTATGCATATAAATGGAAGTTGTTTTCTACCTGGTGTAGACAACGGCAGTTGAACCCTGTCCATTTTTCTGTCAGTCTAGTGCTGCAGTTTCTCCAAGAAAAATTCTCGGATGGTCTATCTCCTTCTACCTTGAAGTTCTATATTGCCACTATTTCTGCCTATCATGCTCCTTTGGGGGAGTCTTCTGTGGGAAGAGACCCCCTGGTCATACGCTTTCTTCCTGGTACTCAGAGGCTGAGGCCAAGAACTGCAGCCTGGGTGCTCCCTCAGGTTTGGAATTTGCGCCTGATATGGTCAAGGCTTTTCTTCATTCTAGACCTGGTTATGTACCTAAGGTCCCCACCAACGTCCCAGGGCCAATTGTACTGCAGGCCTTTTGCCCTGGTCCAGATCAGGAAAGACTCAATCTGCTTTGCCCGGTCATGGCGCTAGACACTTATGTCCACAGAGCTGCCCTGTGGCGTAAATCTGAACAACTCTTCATCTGTTACAGGTATCCTAAGAAAGGAGGCCCTGCGTCTAAGCAGAGAATGAGCAAGTGGGTGGTCAAAGCTATCTCACTTGCTTATGAGTCCTCCAGACAGCCTTCTCCTTTGGCTCATTCTACCAGGGGTATGGCTGCCTCAAAGGCTTTAATCTCGTGGGTCCCCCTCCATGAGATATGTGATGCAGCTGGGTGGTCCTCTCAGCATACACTTATCAGGTTTTATAACCTCGACTTAGGCTCCACTCCGGGGTCTGCTGTGCTCTCGTCTTAAGATAACAGACAGGCACTAGGTACTATGGCGTAGTTGGGATAGGGTTCCCAATGCGTATAGATGCAGCGTCGATGTTCCCATGAAAGGGAAAGTCTGTAACCCTGGTTCCCTGAATAGGGAACGAGACGCTGCGTTGCCTTGCCATACTCACTGCATGCCTCTGAGCATCTTGCTTCAGTCAATCAGAAGCTGGCGTTCTTTGTTTTCGGTATGCTTTATAGTTTCTTGGTCCGTGATGTCACCCGCCTCTGATGCTCCATCATGCCATTGGTTTAATTTCACAAGTGCTTCAAGACGTAATCACGCAGAGGTGATCCCAATGCGTATTGACACAGTGCCTCGTTGAGATTGCAATTTTAATAGAGAATGCCATGAAATATGTGAATAAATTAAAGGAAAAATCCATCCAAATAGTCCATTACCATTAATTTTGACTTATTAAAAATAAAGCCTCACATGCAAAATGTTGTCACAAGCATTTGTATCTAGTTTCATTTACATGGTTGAGTCAAATACTGTATGTTTTATGCATTGCTTTGTGAATAAAAGGTGTAAATGTAGAAATGCACATCTTTTTACTTTACTCTGTTTACAGAAGTGGTGTGTGCCTTAAAGCTGTTTTATATTAATTGAAAACTGCAATGAAACAGCAAACAGCCATACAACAGCATTATAAATCTTGTTTCTTTCCTTCAATAAAATAAGAATTATGTTTTGCTTTAGATTTGGTAGTCAGGAAAAACAACCTTCAATAAAAGAAGAATGAAGTGTTGCTTTAGATTTGAGTCAGTAAAACTAACCAAAAATTAGAGTGTGCATTTTTACCCCAAAGGCTGAGAATTTAAATCGTCATCTAAATAAAGGCAAATCTAGTAAATGTTGTAAAAGAAATTAACCAACCCATCTGGCATGGTTTGTGCTGATGCACGCTCTGCACTGTTTACACAATTTCATGTCTTAATTTCTGTGCAGGTTTGGCACCAGATGAATGAACAAGGCATTTCAAGGTCCTGAAAGCTGATATGATTTCATCAAGTGCATTGCCCTGTTGAGAAGTAAACAAATACAGCTCTGTCCTTTGGCAGTATCTTGGAGTAGAAATGGAAAAAATGTGAGATGAGGTTGTGGTTCTGCACTCCATCCAAACTGCAAAATTTGAAGGACTAGGTGACGACAAGTCAGGGAACAAGACCTTTGATGGATCCAGGATTACTGTGGAGCTTTTGAGAGAGAAGCTCAGACTGATACAACATGAATGTGCAAGAAAAGATACAAGCCGGTGAAGACAACCAACAAGGAGAAATACAGAATGACGACAAGCAGCCTTTGTTTGAAACTGAGGAAGACGCCAATGCCAATCAAATCACCAAAGAGAAAATTAATTCAGATAAACGTGAGCATGGCAGCCCACTACCCCCTCTTGTATCACATTCTGAAGCCCAGGAGAGGATCATTATCTGGGGAACACATGCTCAGAGTGAAGACCCTGAGCTGGAAGAGTTTGAACTGCTTGAGTGTCAAGAGCTAGAAACATTTATTGTGGAAGAAGAAGAGGTAGACATGTTGAGTGAGAGAAGCAGAAAGGGAGAAAATAACCTCTGTGACAGGACGTTGACATCCACAGATGTCAGCGCTACTGTTGGATCCCCTTGGAAAGACCACAATGAGAACCACAGTGTGGATGAAGATGCAAATGAGAACTCACAGCCCCTTGATCTCAGGACCTCTAGCTCTCGCTCTGGGGCAAACCGGACCCTGAGAGTAGCGCGAAGTGGTTCTGAAAGCAACGTTTTTTCATCTTCTCTTTCTGCAGTGACAAGTCTCAGTGGAAGTTTAGCCAGTGCCCTGGACAGTGCAGGCCGCACACAGCCTCTCTCTTCCCAGTCCACCAAGTCTACCTCAGACAAAGGCAGGAACCAGCAACCAGCTACTACCGAGTCCTACATCCTCTCAGAGAGAAACAGGGAGCTTTCCAGGGATTTGGACCAAAACCATAACTCTACTACACTGCCTCAGGAATCACAATATGACCGAAGTAAGCTAATCACTCAAAGTGGGGTGTATCCTTCAAATGGAGCAGTAAAAGTGCAAAAATTCCAAAAGGAAGCAGAGCAGAATGACAGAAAAAGGATGTCAACCGAGGTGCAGAAAGGTATGTTGAGGGTGCTACCTTCTTGTAGGCAACTAGTCCGCCCTCTTTCTACTGAAAAACGACTTACCTCAGGATATCCCAGCATGGACACCCAGACAGACCAGCAACAATCCCAATCCGCTGAGACAAGTCACAGCCATCAACAAGTGCTGCCAACTACAGAAGTCAACATTAAGAACACAGGATCAGAAATGCTTCCCAACCAGACCTTTACACGAGAAGCCCAACACTTGAAGAGGCAGAGCTCAGCAGATCGTGCTGCAAGTCCCTCCAGCCTAGAAAGGAAGACTCATTTCAGTCGGCGGGCATACAGCAGTCCGACTAGACCTTCGACACCTCCATCCCCCAAGACCACAAGGTCTCCTCAAAGACAGCCTCCATCCTCACCCATCAAGACTTTACCTTCTCGAGCTCCTCAGTTGGGTTATGCTGGGTACAGCTCGGGCTTAAGAGCCCCAGTCAAAACAACTATCAACACAAGCATCCATAAACCTCCTCCTACAATGGAGGCTTCAATGGAGACCTCCCCTCCAAGCAAGTGTCTGCCAAAACCGAAAAGTGTCCGACCCAAAATCATCACGTACATTCGTAAGACCCCGCAGGTGAAACCCCAGTCTCTTGAGGGAACTTACGAGGTGTCATCCTTACCTACAAGACTCTCAACATACAGCAGCACACAGGCCAAACCAGCGGTAGGAGAACAAAGAGAAGCCACTGTGCTGAGTGCCTCAAATTTACTCTACGATAAGTATCGACAAGAGATGCAGAAGGTTCGGTTCTTCTCTCCTGGACTCATGGTGTCTGGGATTAAGCCACCCAGCAACACCATGCCCCAAAAAATGGCTGGCCGAGCGGACAGCTTCTATGGTTCTCTTAACAAGCCTCTATCTACAGCTGTAAGGAATGCACTAGACATTTAACAATATGCTGTTCTTTAACTAAATACTTTTATGTCCATTTCTTGGTAAATTTAATCACATGTCAAATGTATTACATGATTAGTTTGGTGAAACCGAGAGTGCTTTGTTAATGAAATAGCATGCTTTAGAGTATTTAACAGACTATTACCTGAATGTTTTTTGGAGGGAATGTCAATATTTTAGTAAACTTTTCAAAATGTAACACTTGTTATCTTCAGTAGATGAGTCTGAAGAGTCTGCAATGTTTGGTAATGTTTTTTGTTTAGGTTGGCAGATCTTCAGTCACCCTTGGATCTCCTGTGGCTGGAGCTGAGGACCCTTCCGGACCCCCTATGGGAGCACAGGATACAGGGAGTCTTTTTCGTCCACCACGGGGCCTAAGACCCCAGCTTGGTGTTGGTGCTGTAAACAGGACTCCCTCTGCAGCTGCGAAGAACAGGATGGTCCAAACAAGCCACCCAAAGTCACCATTGACCCTCAGTCAACCAATGCAGGCAGTAAACCCGACCACTCAAAACCCTCAGGAACCACAAGGTAAGTTCAATGGTTCACTTTGCATGGCAAAATGAGTCAAGACTTGGCTTTTATACATTTTACATTAGTAAAATTGAATGCTTCACATGCCACACTGGTGCAAGTTCAGTAGAAACCTGTGCCAAAGCGGTCTTAGAAACTGTTTTTAACTGAAAGAAATACCAAGGCTTCATCCTAAGGGCGCAAGTGACTCTGGAGTATTTTGAGATGAACAGATTTAAATAGAAAGGAAGAGAACACCATAAGTCTTCTCGTCCCTGTCAGCTATGCATTTGTAATTGTTACAGATAAACTCATCCCAGCCTCTAGTCAGTGTAAAATACACTTTACCTCCTGGCATTCAGTTAAATATAAATAAAATTCACATTCATCTTGTGCCATGAGGGAGTTCTGTCTGAGCTTAAAAATTCCCCACCATTTCTAAAGCACACTTCATTTCCGACAACTTTGCCTGCCAAGGTTAAGATATGAATTATTTCATCTTAAATCCACTACCAGCACTGCCATCATCCTACGTGTTTTTTCTAGAGGGCATCTGTCTATCTGAATACCGTTATCTCACTGCAAACCCATGACAGTCTCCATTAATGCATGCGGTTGCCGATTTTTTGCTGTTTGGCCCTGTTTGCGATGCTTTGAAGTGCAAAGCAGTAAACAATTAAGTCCTGCCAATATCTGTAACTATGTCTGGTCACAATTTGTAATTGTAGTTGAAACACTATATGATTTTTATGGTGTGAGGATGCCACAATACAAGACAGGCTTGTGGTACATAGTTTTACTCTGGTAGTTTGACCCCTGAAATGGTATAAAAGAAATCAAGAGGAAGAAGTTCTCCTCATGAGAGATTACTATTATTATAGAGAAACTACTTGTCTAATAGTTTGTATTACACTCTTCTGGTATGACTTTCAAAATTACTTGTCTGATTGCTCTGAAGTTGGTAATTATTTCCCACTGTAGTTATCTCATGTAGCATAATTTATTCACACTCTAAAATAATGAAAACATTTGATTCTGGTCACTAGGCTCCTTTAAAAACTCTGTCTAGGATTAAAATCTTCTTGGAAATTGTTGAATGCACTGAAGTACCATAACGAATAATCTCTGATTGCTTATTAGGTTTTGTTACATCCTTAGATTCCAATCACTAAAATCAGAGCTTAATGTCTATGGAGACCAGCAGAGTACCTTCTTTTTGCATTGTACAATGTATTTTTTGTGTATTTATTAACATGACGTACAGTTTAGTAGCATTTAATTCTTCATTAATATACTTAAGGGTTTATCACTGAACCAGTGATGGCTTGTTAAAAGAGCTCTAGTAATGTATTCATGCATTTTAACATTCAGTAAGAAATCAATGAGTTCTTGAGCTTCAGTCCGTAATTATTCATTTGTCTACACACACACACACACACACACACACACACACACACACACACACACACACACACACACACACACACACACACACACACACACACACACACACACACACATATATACTTGTATATGTGGTTTACAGGGACTCTCCATTAGACGTAATAGTTTTTATACTGTACAATCTGTAAATTCTATCCCCCTACACTACCCCTACCCCTAAACCTACCCATCACATATAAAAAAACATTTAGTATGTTTTTAAGCCATTTGGTTTACGAGGACACACCATATTTACATTGTAATACCCATGTCATTATACACATTTGTGTCCTCATAAACCATGTATACAAGAACACACACACACACACACACACTAATTTTCCTTTTTATTTATTTGTAACACTTTGAGAAAATGACTCCCCTCCAGTATTAAAAGGACAGTTCATCAAAAAATGAAAATTCTATCAGTTTCTTTTTAGCAGAATTTCCAAGCTTCTCTCTTCTATACAGTAAAAATGAATGGGAACAGCTGTGGTCACCATTTACTTTCTTTGTATGGGAAAAAAATAAATAAATTGAAATTGCAAAATCAAAGCTGTGATGGATGACTACTGTGTATGATCTGGGCAAGTCCGGAAATATGGGGAAGTAGGAACAGGAAGAAATAAAGACGATTAATGGTGCAAAAAAAAAAAAAAAAACAGAGAGAGAGAGAGAACAGGAACACATTTATCTTTAATGATCACGACCCTCACATGAAGCAGAAGCTGCCTGCAATTTCATTAAAGACCTTGATGGCCCAAGGTTGGGGTAGGGGGTGTTGGGGGAAGCGATGAAGCCAGGGCATCTTTGATTAGAGATGAATGGATGAGAGGGTGCTTTGTTGTGTGTATTTGCTTAAGTGTGTATGTGTGTGTGTTTTCATTTGTGAAGAATGCATCTCTGAAGCATACTGCTGACACTGCAGTCTAATAAACGTCTGAGAATACGACAGACAAAATGAGAAACGGTAGATTGACATTTAGTATGCGCTACGCTTTGCTACAATCACAGCGTCTTGGGAACAGGGAACTCGAGGTGCTTTATCTCCAAGAGCAGGAGGGGATCATTCTCTCCACCTGCCCCAAATTATGACCTCAGGTGGGGGGAGTCTGGTAGTTCAAAGCAAGCCTTGAAGTGGGTCCCTAAATTCACCCCGCAGTAGCTCTTTGCATGTGCATATTTTTGCACGACTTCCCTCTTCTTCCTGTGCTTCCCAAAATCATATTTTTTTTATTTGACAACAGGACAGTCCACATGGTGCCCGCAGTAAGAGGTATCTGATGTGAAGGCCAGTGCAAAGAGCTCAGATGATCCTTATTAATTGCATGTAAACAGCTTTTTTCATCTTAATTGGCGTAAAAATAAGCACATAGGGTAAAGAAAACACATTACTCTATTCAACTGAGGCCGTTATTAAGCGCTGATATTGTAATAATTTGTGCAGAACTGCTTTTAGAGGAACCTTTTTAACAACTGGCCTCCTGGACTAATTAAAAAAAGAAAGGACTTCTGCTGGATACTGTAAACTCCTGTTAAGCACCAGACACTTTCCAATTAGAACCAGACATTCTCACCAAATTGAGCAAACAGACAGAATAGCCAGCCTCAAATACATACGGGTAAGGTGAAAACAGTAATATTTTTTAATATAATATATTATATTACATTTTAAATTTAATATATATTTATTTTATATTAAATATATTTTAATAATATATTTTAAAATGTAATGTATTCCTGTGATAGCAACTCTGAATTTTCAGTCCTTCAGTCCTTAGTTATTTATATATAATGTACAAATGTATACATTAGCAATAAATGTAATTTTAATGGTCTGAATTTTTTTTTTTTTTTACAGAATTTTCCAGTTTTGTCATTATACAATGAAGTACCTGTTGTTTTACAGATATTTGCTGTAATTTAAATTTCCACTATTAATTTACATAGAATTGCTTGTATTTTGGTATTAGCCACATCAAATTTCTGTTTTTTACAGAATAATGTGTGATTTTACATAAAATGTTGATTAATATTTTATAGACTTTTTCTGTAAAAATAGAAAAAAGGAAACGAACAACAAATCAAGATGACATTTTAATCTCCTTATGTAGCCAACTATAAATATTAATGTTTTGCCTCCAGCCAGGGGCGATTCTAGGATTTTGATTTTAGGGGGGCTCAGCCCCCAATAAGGGTATGATTAAAAAAATATTATTTGACTGACTGTTGCTCATTTGCAGACCTACTCCCGCACGACAAGAAAATATGTCGTATATCCATCTACAATGAAGTATAAATTATTTTAGTTTTTTAGCTTTTTAGCCTTTATAATCAACAACACGGTTGGATATTCATAAAGTCACCCCATGAAAATTGATGTCATTTTAAGTATTTTAACTAACCAGCTAATATTCATTAAGAATATAGACAAACCATGTATTAATGTAATTGTCTATTGGCAATATGATTAATCTGTTCTATATTTATTTCTATTTATTAAAAATAACAACATGAATTATCAATTTGCCACTTCTATAAATCAAGTACAAATCTAGTATAAATAGTATAAATCAAGAAAATCAAAAATCCCTTTACTCTACGCTTACTCTAATTTATGTATCATGACACTCCTCCTGATTCATTATTACTTAATACAAAACTATATTTAATAATACAAAACAAAATAACTCCACATTCTCTCTCTGGGCCATCTAGTGCTTTCAGACAATGATGTGTGTCATTTCTGTGCATGGCTGCATAATGTAATGTCAAAATACATTATAATATGTCTGTAATTGTAAAAAGTAAATTAAAATAAATCATGATCGTTTTCTGAATCTAAAGTATGTTTTCATGGGTGTTAATCACTTCATTTTTGTAGGGATAAAAAACAACTATCACACAAGGGCTGAAGGTGAACGCAGCGAAACGTATTGGTATTGGATGAGAAACCGAGCCGTCCCGTGTGCTCCCAATGCTCCAGTAACATTACATTATGTAAACTGCAATGCATTTATGACAAAGAACTGCACCGATGCAGATGTAATATCATAGCATTAGCAATCTATCAATAAATGCACGCACACACGACACACACACCTTGTGCTTTCTGATGTTCGCTCTGCTCGGCGCCCCTGCAGATTGAAAAATGCGCTAAATCCAAGCAGACTCAGATAAGGGGAGGAGCCGAAACTTGACGCAGCTTGCCGCCGTTTCAAATGAGTTTTTTTTAAAGGGGACTGAAGCGATCAAAAATTTATTGATCAAATATATTTTTTTAGGGGGGCTGGGCAGAAGTTTAGGGGCTAAAGCCCCCCTAAAAAGGGCCTAGTGACGCCCCTGCCTCCAGCTAACCCTGCAATGTAATTGTGATGTCAGCACTAAAAGGGCCCCTGCTTCCAGAAAATTACCGGGGTTTTTTGTTTGTTTGTTTTTTCTTTTGTTTTGTTTTTTTTACAGTGTATATATACGTTTTAGTGTGGCTTAAGTGTTCACATACAATCAAACCAAAAATGATTCAGACATTTTTGATATATTTTTACTAGTGGGTGCAGGACACTATAGTTCATTTATGTAAGTGAGGATAGCAAAATAAAGTAAACTGTGACATATTATACCCAAAAATTCTTCATACAGTGGACTACCAGTAAAATTGATAAAAATTTGGAACCAAAAATTATTCAGACACTTTGACCTGACCATGTTTTGCTTAAGTGTTATCTGACATAATTAAGATTACATTTTTCTGACACAGTTCTTGTCATATTTTATTACCATTTTTCAAACTATAGTGAATAAACTGTAATAATGAATGTAATGTTCAAGGTGTGAATCTCTTTAAGGCCAGTCTGCCTAGAAATAATTCATTTCAGGACACAACACTCACTTTCTTGTGTTTCTTGTGTTTTCTGAATTTCTTTTCCTGCAACTGTTTCTCAGTTGCGACAGTCATGTGATCATGTACCAACAGAAAACATCTCTATGCCTCATTTTGTCACAGCATTATAAAAAGAAAACGTCATGCAAAGTTGATCTCCATGGTGACATGTACTAGACTGAAAAAAGCAGTATGTTGTTTTTATTTTCTAGAAGTCTTTTTTTTACAAATGGTGTTTTTTCCAGTTAGTTTGAGTACTAATATAGTCTTCTTCACCCTCAGATCAGAGAAAACCAGTGGCGACTGGGTTAGCTGCTAAATCCTTCCTGCCGAAGCCAGCTCAGTCTGGTCTCCGTCCTCCTGGTTACTCGCGCCTCCCGCCGGCTCGTCTGGCAGCCTTTGGGTTTGTTCGGAGCTCTAGTGTCTCCTCTGTGTCCAGTAACCACTCGACCGACAGCACACGGAGTGACCCCTGCCGACCCGCCTACCGTGAGTTACTGAAACACAAACACTGTGCATTTTGATAAATCTTAAAATGTAATTTATTCCTTTGATGAAAAAAGCTGAATCTTCAGCATCGTTACTCCAGTCTTCAGTGTCACATGATTCTTCAGACATCATTCTAATTTGATGACTTGGGTCTCAAGAAACAATTCTTAATCTGCTTAATATATTTTAAAATTGTGAATATATTTTGTGACACTATTTTTCCATAATTCTTTGATGAATAGAAAGTTCAAAAGAACAGCATTTATTCTAAATAGAAATAATTTGTAACATTATGAATGTTTTACTGTCACTTTAACGCATCCTTGCCTGATAAAATTAGTATTAAACCTTTGTATAAAAGGTCAGTTGTCACTGTAGCAAAGGGCATTATGAAATTCATGTTAATAATGTATTAAAAGAGAAAAATGATAAACAAGCATTTTTTCCAGTGCTCTCACTTTTAGACCCCACTAAACACCTGTACATGCTACAATTTAAGATGCCATCTAAAATACTTGTAGCTGAGTGCATTGTTATGTGAGATCCCTGAGGTACAGTTTACATAAAAGCATAATGCTCCACTTTTTAGAGTTAATTATAATGCAATTTGCATCATTTTATTAACTCTGCCTACCAGCAGTGTGCAGATCCCCTTTCATTAACATATTCTGCTAATAACGTTGTGCTCTAACATGATATCATGGGATAATAGACCAAAAACACAAAAAAGTTCAGTATTTATTTTACAAATCAGACTTTTCTTTAGTTGGCCTTTATTTTAGGTCACAAAAGAAACTTTGTGTTTGATCTGAGTGTTCTTCTTTCATAACTAGCTCAGTGAGTCAACATGAATGATCCTCAGTATGATCAGAGCCTGCTGAAGTAGATTCCAGTCTGCTCTTAAAGGGGGCCGTCTTTGAAAATTGGCATCTGCGTGCACTGCATGTGTTTTTAATGCGACCTACATAAGTGATGTTGGCTGGGCTTCTCCTGGTAACAGTTGACGTGGCTGCAGATTCAGGCATCTGGAGTTACATGCGTCATAGGATGAGTTATGTCATCGGGTCTTTTTATCCTGGAATCACTTGGGAAGAGGAATCACTCAGTGTTCACAGTCATGTATGTTTGGAGCAAACAGACGCACGAGAGAAATACCGAGAGAATGAAAGTGGGAAGGCGTCAATGTTTCGTGTTGCAGTGGCCCCAAAAACAGAGAGCACATTTTTAGAAGTTTGTTTAAAATGATAAAAAATTCGATAAAATGTTTTGGTTGCACTTTATTTTACAGTAGCTATGTGCACTTGCAATGTACTTACAGTTTATTTAAAGGGTTAGTTCACCCAAAAATGAAAATATTGTCATTTATTACTCACCCTCATGTCGTTCTACACCCGTAAGACCTTCGTTCATCTTCATAACACAAATTAAGATATTTTTGATGAAATCCGATGGCTCATTGAGGCCTCTATTGAGAGCAAAGCCACTGAAACTCTCAAGATCCATAAAGGTACTAAAACATATTTAAAACAGTTCATGTGAGTACAGTGGTTCTACCTTAATATTATAAAGCGATGAGAATAATTTTTGTGCACCAAAAAAACAAATTAACGACTTTTCAACAATATCTCGTGATGGCCGATTTCAAAACACTGCTTCTGAGCTTTACAAATCTTTTGTTTCGAATTAGTGTTTCAATTCTCCTATGAAACGGCTAAACTGCTGAAATCACGTGACTTTGGCACTCCGAACCACTGATTCGATTCGTAAAGCTCCGAAGCAGTGTTTTGAAACAGACGCACGAGAGAATGTACTTACAGCCGTCTGTAGCTGGTGTGCTGCTGGCGACTCTTGCTTGTATGTGTAATGTATGTTCCTTGTCATTCATTCGTCATCTTTGCTTTATTTTTCACTAAGCATTATTTTGCTTTGCTTCCACTATGATAAAGAGACTTCCACTCTTACGCTGTAATTTGGGGGTGGAGCAATGAAGGGAGGGGTGTGTTTGTTTGGGTTGATTTCAAATTATAATAGTGCTTCTGAGAAATCACTAACTGCACCTTTAAGGAAAAGGGCATTTTTTCTGAGAAAAGATCATTTCAGTTTTAGTCATTTTAGTACTTATGTTTCAGTTAGTTGCCAAGGCAACATTTCTAATTTTCATTCAAGTTGTTTAAGTCTTTCATCTAATATTTATATTTTATTTCAGCTTTATTTCATGTACTGGAAACTCTTTTTAATAGTTTCAGTTTTAGTTTTGGTGGTGCAGTTAGTGCAGATACCACTTAGTTTGATATACTGTCATACATGCAGACATTATTAAGTGTCCAAACATTTTTTTTGAGGCCACTGCAGGTTTAATTGGGGTCATTACAAACAGTGTTTTGTATCTGAAAAATATTTAACATCATTTATCTCACCACAGTCATGTCCTGACATACTGTGTGTGTCTGTTTTGATAGAAATCATTACTGAAATTTCCATAGCGAAGTTCATTATTTCTCTCTGAAATTAGGCCTATGATCCACCCATTGGGGTGTGCATAATATTTAGTACAGCCGTGCGATCCATACATTCAGTGTGTGTATGAAATCTATTTATAGTCATTGAATTTTCACAATCCTTCCACACTATTTAATATGTTAGTCAGAGGTGCAAATGATTGTTTCTCTCTCTTTCTCTCTTTCTCTCTCTCTCTCTCTCTCTGAAGTGTTGAATGTGTTACAAGGCTGATTACTGATCTGATGGTGTTTCGAGTGCATATTGACTGTCTGGAGGCCTGGAACTAACACAAACAGCAGTCAAACACTAGATAAAATAATTAGCCTTTAGCTGTTCCTGAGAATTTGACTATTGTTAGCAGATATTAATGATCTTTAGGTGTGTGAATAGTACTGTGGAGTATTATAGCACAAGTGTATGAATTTCATGAAGAACCTTTACCCCCTGAGAGCATCCCTGTGTTGTGACCACCTGTCCCCTTAGGTAAACAAGAGCATTTGCTGGACATATGTGCTTTACTTAATGGCTTTTGTAATGACCGACTGTTGCTTTAGGCTTGGTGGTGAATCAGTGTGAAATATTGACCCAGGATTCCTGTAGATACCAGAGTCCTCCCTGCGGGACTGGATGTCACATACAGCTGATCAATTTCTCAGGTCTGACTGATTGAGGCTGGTCCACTTGTAATTGGCTGAATTGGAGAGTGTGAATGATGACGGCAAATGCTACTGGACGTATTAAGCTGTCATTAGTGTTTGAGCTGCCTGATAGGTAGAGCAGCAAGTCAATGTTTGCCTCTTATTTTCAGCCTTGTGTAGAGGCAGCACAGTAATTGGTTGTGCTTTAGGAGATGAGATCTGTCACATGGCTTTTATTGGTCTCATGTCATGGCTTGATGTTTTCTAAAATGTCGGAGGAACCTCTTAAATCGATAGTGAAAAAAAAAAAATGTTATTCTTCTCATTTCATGTCATTCCAAACCTATATGTCTTATTTCTCACGTGGAGCACAATAATAGATATTAGGTGGAATGTTAATGCAGCTCTTTTCCATACATTGAAAGTGAATTAGGCTGTTAAACTCTAAAAATGACATGAATGAATGTGCCAAAAAAGTAGGCCATATCACCCAACGATAGCTGTGTATGAGGAATGAAGTGAAATCTAAGTGTTTGTTTAGTTAAAATTGCATTCCTTCTGCCATAGTTTAAGGACGCAAATAAGATTTGAGAGCTGCGATGGCAGTGTTATTTTAGTATTAATTGTATTCTATTATAGTATTTATCAATATTTTAAAATAACTTGTTTTTTTATATCTTCAGGTTTTTTTTTTTTAGTTTGTCATTTACTTTTTGTTTTATTAGTTTTTTTATATATCTAATTACAATAGCTTTGATCTATTTTTATTTCTTTTTTTATCTTTAGTTTAGTAATTTAACTAAACTAACTTTAAAAATAGTAATTTAACTTTATGTAACTTAAAATTATTTATTTCAGTTAGTTGACAAGGCAACATTTCTCATTTTTAAGTTTCAAGTTAAGTTTTTCAGCTAATATTTATATTTTATTTCAGCTTTGTTTAAAATAACTAACAAAGATTTTAATCGTTTTAGTTTTAGTTAACAATAACAAAACTATTTGGCAGAAAGGAAGATTTTCATTAAAATGCATTAAATTATATATTTGCATCTTCATGCAAAGCTATAATATGACTGCAGAAGACTTGGAATAAAGCTCACAAGTCATAATGGACTATAATGTTGCTTATTTGCTAATTTTGGAAATCTATTGCAACAGAACCCATTCACTTTTGTTGTATGGAAAAGAGTTCCATGTCCAATTGTGTTCCACAGAAGAAAGAAAGTCTTAGGGTTTAGAATGATGTGTAGGTTAGTAAATAACAGAATTTTCATTTTTGGGTGAAGTATCCCTTTAAGAAGAAGTGAATGATTATATCTAACAGCGGTAGTTGCTAACAGATTTAGCTAAAGAACCAAATTAAACAACAATTAATTGATAATTATACACATTAACCATCTCTTTTTGTCTATCTTTGTTTCTGTCTGTCTACTGTATGTCCTCTTTGTCTCAGTAGGGGAGTGAATAGCTAATAGCAGGCTTATATTAGCCACTGCTCTGAAAGGCAACACTCTGTTTGAAGCTGTTGGCTTCTGACTGTGAGCTTCTGAGAATCCCAGCATCCTCTGACCTTAACAAAGATCCAGACAGACTTTCTTTATATAGAGATATCACAGTTCCACCTTCACTCTCAGAGAGAGCGCAATAAAAGATGCAGCAATTTCAAATATCACACTTCTTATCTCTCTCTCTGGCTAGGGCAACATATCCTCTTCTTTATCCTTTTTTTTTATCTGTCTGGGTGTAATTTATCTTTGGAGACTGCTTATTGTCAGATTGCTGGTGTGAGCTCTGAGCTTGCATGCACGATTGATGGATGTGATCTCATGCTGCAGCCTGTTGGGATCATGCCAAAAACTTTTAATTCTTGCTTTTTCTTCTTCGTCTCAGTTCATTATCTATTGGGGTTTCTTCAGTGACAGTCGCTCCATGAACATGAATCTGGTCTCTGGGATATTTCAGATCTCCTCAAGTAAAATCATCAAGAGTCTGAAATTCGAGTCACAAGTTTGAAGTTGTTCTAGCTAAGATGCTTGTAAAAAATACATTTCATACAGTGTGCAGTAACATTTTTAACTTGAAGCACACAAACAACTTGAACATCTCAGATGTGACCTTTCCTGTAACAGCAAAGTAAAGTACAAGCCGAGGAGATTACATACGCAGTCACACACATACATGCCTTCACTACAACACAAAGACAATGACCTTCAGTCAAGGTGATGCTGCTTTCATTGATTTTCATTTGTATGAGCTCGTCCTTAGATGTGTTTTGTTTGTATGAGAAGGTCTAAAGGTTCTGTAAAGATATTGATCTCACATCCAACCCTTGTTTCCATGGAAAGCGTTAGGGGTCTGTTCTAATGTTCTATGCTCTAACTAGTATGAGTAACTATATGAGCAAGAGCGATACTTGATTCATAACTAATTAACTGCATTACATATTCTTTACACTCCACATTTTTGTCTAAGAAAGAATTTTGATCTAGATAAAGATCTAAATTTCTAGTTAAAACATATTAAACCATCCTAAGATGATCTGTTTTTAGAAGAGTTTTTGAGATGGTAGGAAGACGAGACACTTGCAGCGAAGATGGATGAAGCCCGATGGTGTAGACCCAGAGCTCAACAGTGCTGACAGCCCATGGTAAGAGTCAAGAGAGGGAGGAGCCAAGGTAGTGTTGTGGCTGATGACATCTTAGGGACGACCGACGGAGACGAGGCCAAAGGATCCACCAGTACAGACGGGGAGCCGACAAAGCTAAGCATCATCGCTGACACTGGAGACCCATGCGCTCCCTCGGCGGCAAGCATCAGATATGGAGCCAGAATACCCCAGGACTTAGGGCGGATCCGAAGGGAAGGAGGAACCCACTGCAGTCATAGAGGTGAAGAGACGGAGCATAGCAGATGGCTCGCAAGTCAGTGGCAGGAGCAGAGTGACAACTGACCAAGGGGGAGCCGGTGGGATGAAGGAACCCTGTGGAGCCGCAAAGCCAAGGGTCTCTGGTGGGGCCGAAGGTGGGAGGAGCCAAAGAGGAGCCGACAGTTCGACGTCCGAGATGGAACGAAGGGATCAGATGCTGGAGGTGGAGCCACAGGATCCACTCACACAGGCGCTGATGGAGGTTGCGTGACCTGAGGCTCGACGTCATAGCAGGGCATCCTTAGAGACAGTGAAGGGCTGCAAACCTCCAGCAGAGGAGGGGTTGGAGGACTGGCTGAGCTCTGCGGTGATGGTCACAGAGGTAGGCTTGACGAGATCAATGACGGTAATTCCAATTCCCAACAGGTTACTGAAACATTCTCCATGCTGTCTTGATTCAGTGATGATTCAGAACAGACAGATAATTCACAGCCTATATAGGTTTCAGTGCTGTCTTGAAACAGCGATGATGAAGGAAGTGTCGGGTGGGATAGGGTGGGAGATGATACCTCTGCTCTGAAGTCCATCAGTGTCGCGGGCTCAAACCCCTGGTCAGACTCACTGTGGAGCTCCTTCTCTGAGGTGAGGGTCAGCGCTGTCCTCTTCTCCTTGGACTCTGGCTGACGTGTAACGGTTGGTGGTAGCTCTTCGTTTGCGGGGCACTCACACGATTTCTCCATAGTCCAAGGTGGTGAAACAGGCTCTGGGTCTGGCTGTGCTCTGGACCGGGGCTGGATGCTCTCCAGACACCTAATGACAGCTTAATGACCTGTGGTGTCTGGAAGGTCTTACAGGGTGGTGAAAGTTCACCCCGATTAAGAACAAGGTCTTCAGGGTCCCGTCGTCTAAAGGGCTGATGATTGAAAGACGACTGAAGTTTACAATGAACTTTTACAGTTCTCTTGAGCCACAACAACAAATTGGAGATTTTAATCCATTTTTGTAGTTTCAGTCCAGTCATCTGTAAGCACGATGTGCAGGAACAGACTGAAGAGGCAGATGATGAAGTTCAAATGCAATATTTAATAATAATCCACAAGACAGTCCAAATTAGGGCAGAAGAGAAACACACCATAATGCAAATGTGACCAGACAATGAGTGCTGGAGGAAGTACCATTTAAATAGCAAGCTCAAACAAGATAATTAATCAAACACAGCTGAAACCAAAGCGAACTAATAACCTTGGTAACAAAGAGTGGTGGGAAAATAAGACAAAGGAAACGGAACATAAAGGTGTCAATATTATTTATTTGAAAGAATGAAAAGAGCAGTTTAATTTCTATTTTTGTATTGTTCAACTGGCCGAAGTTGATATGAGATTTAGAAAGTAATTAGTAATACTTAATACAGTACTTTTAGAGAGAGTAATTAGTACAGTAATCACACTGTTGAAGATGTAATTAATGGCTAGTAATTAATTACTTTTTTAGAATAACTTACTTAACACTGACTATAGTCTCAAGATGAGATATGAAATATCCATTTTCTACCTGAACAGGTATTAATGTGGGAACAATCTCTGAGGAGAACATGTGTGAATATTGCCTGAGATCAGCATTGTGTTCTGCACTTGGGAACTTGCAACACTTACATAGCTGTTGAGAAGTGAGAGCAGAGAAAATAAGAGGCAAAATATCAGCATTGAAGTTAACATATATTTTCTTAGTGTAATAGCTAGTACTACCTAGTATGATTGACTTGTTTTGCAATATACTAGTCATCCACTGCTGAACAACTCTGCCAAGTGAACAACTTTCTTATGTCTAGTTGACTTATGTTTTACTACACTGTCTAGTACACTAGTTTTGAAATGCACACTACATTGTGCACACTACCTTATATATTAACTAGTAGGACACGACATAGCATTCTAATTTTGAGGTATACATTACATGTACCTATGCTCATTTTATAGTACACATTACCATTTGCACACTACATAACATTGGCTCAATTTGCATACTCATAGTAAAAGTGTTTACTGGTTAGGGTAAAATATTTTTGAGTGTGTAGTCAGCAGTGTCATTTTAGTATTATTTATAGTATTATAGTATTTATTAATATTTTGAATTAGTTTCTATTTTAATTGTAATAATGTGCTTTTCATTGTTGATACTATTATATTTTAAAAATATTTCTATATAGCTTTAATTATTTTTTATTTTCAAATTTAGTTTTAGTAATTTAATACTTCAGTTTAAACTCTATTTTAGTTAGTTGTCAAGGCAACATTTCTAATTTTCACTTTTTCAAAGTTTTTCATCTAATATTTACATATTATATTTATAACTATTATATTTTTAATAGTTTTAGTGAACTGTAAAAACACTGTATAAGGCAGTACACCTTATTAGAGATTATCACAAATAGAATAAAAAGTATAGTTTATAAAAGTAAATCATCCAAGAACAATTTGCATACTATTTTAATTTAACATACCATAATTTAGGATGTGCCAGTTCTAATCTCACGTATTATTTATGACAAGGAATTCAGATAATACATGTCTCATATTGAGAACACAAGTAGTCTGAAAGGAAAAAACATGGAAGAACGGGACAGAAAAAGAGTTGGAAAAGAGGAAAGGGAATTACAGTAGGAAGGTGTTATAGAAAGTGAGGAGAGGTGAAGAGGGGGAGGTGTGAGAGCACAGATGCCATCGCTCCAGCCCATCTCTGACTCATGCACACTGCTGAGAACAGATGGTTCCTCACACAAACACACCACAGCATACATGCACACTCACATGCATGGGAAACATTCTCACACACTGAACGGATACACTGTTTCACTACAGTTTGGTTGCTCTAGATTGTCTTTGTCTCATTGGTATGTTTAATAAGTGTGCTTCTAAATCCCACATCTCTCTGACGGTCAGATTTGACAGTGGGCAGTCTGTGCTCTAGGTACTGCTGACTCACACACTTACCAAACCGCTGAGCTCTGGATGATCCTACTGTGCAGAGAGATGCTAATGAACTTTTTCTCTATTTTTACCCATAAGGACTGTCTGTATCCTCCTGCCTTCACAAACTCAGCTGTACCGTGTAAAGACTAGCTCTGATTATGATGTACAGTGTATGTGGCCTAGCAATAGCAAGTCATGCATCTATCATATGCATTAGCCTACTCTTAAATATTAATATGACATAATAATGATTTTGAATAACATTACATGTGCCAGTCTGCATTAGCCTATTAGCATTAGCACTGACCTGCTCGCTCATCTTCGTTGTCCTTATTACCACATGTGTCTTAATTCTGTTTATTTCCCTGAAAGCTTTTACAGGATTTTTTTTCTGTGGATGAAGTTTCAAACCAGGCTTTTCTTCCTCCAAATCCCAAGCCATCTCCAGCTCTCTGTTTCAGCTAGCTTCCGTTTCCGTTATCCCTCTTAATCCTCCCAGAGAGAGAGCAAAAGAGAGTGTGTTTCTCAGAGAGCTGCCAGTCCTGTTTAGTATATTTTGCTATTCCAATACCTCCATTTTGAGTTAGGTATTGTGCTATGAGTAGTTATAGACAATAAAAATGAAAAAAAGTGTCTTTTTAGAGTCTATCAATGAGACAGAAATAACCAAAACAATCAGGTAGTACAGGGGTGTTCAACTGGGGGTTCGCAACCTTTAGCGAATTCATGATTGTAATTCTGGGGGTCAGCCAATTATTGTTTGATCTCTGTTTTGGACTGAAAAAGGTTCAAGACCCCTGTTCCAGTACTTTAGTTCACACTACATTGTGTAGTAGTTTTGTATCTAGTGCACAATTCCTAATGTGATAGTGTTTTACTGCACACCACTTTGTAATTTCGTACTGTACTACATTACCTCATGCACACTACCTAATGTCATACTGCACACTACTTTTTGTTCTAGAACTGTACTATGTAGAGCATACAACTTATTGCACATTTCATAACGTCCTGACGGTTTAGTCCATATTATACTTAGTGATAGTGTTGGACAAAACTATCTAGTGCACACTTCCAAATATGGTATTGTTTTATTGCACACCATTTTGTGATTTTGTACTGTATGCTACCTAGTGCACACTACCTAATTTCCCACTGCACTACTGTACTATGTAGAGTACACCTCTTAATATGCTAGTGTTTTACTTTGTTCATTGACCTACACTACCTAGTGCACATTACATAATGTCCTAAAGTTTGGTAACATTTTATTTCGATAGTCGACTTTAGACATTAAACTAACTATAAGTAACTTTGCAACTACATGTCAACTACAAGTCATTAGAGTATTAGTAGACTGTCTGCTTAATAGCTGACACTTTATTGTGATGGTCCCCCAACAGATTTTCTACTGACTATAAATAACTTTGCAAGTACATATCCACTTATTCTACTAACCCGAACCCTAACACAAACCTAACCTAACAGTCTACTAATATTCTGAGAGTTAGTTGACATGTAGTTCCAAAGTTACTTATAGTTAATTGAATGTTTTTAGTGTACAGTGTTTATAGTTTTAGTGTATACTACCTTATGCACTAGATTTGTACTACTCTATCTAGTTCCTAATGTGTTATTTTTACCTAATGTCCTACTGCAGACTACTTTTTGTTCAAATACTGTACTATGTAGAAATGTTTGAGTGCACACTACCTAAAATACCAGTTTTGTTGTTCGTTTTGGCCATTTGTCCACTTCGTGCAATTAGTGCTGAGCAGTGAAGCAGTATTTCTCAGGTCCGTTTGGTATTAGTACTGGAGTGTCACCCATCCTAACGTGTGGCTGTAAGTGGAAGGGTTGGATTTGCATAATGTTTACTTCAAGACATCCTCAGGAGCACCTCTGATGCTCTGTGCTTAATAATGCATTGCAAGCCTCATCTCTTAATGGGTCACTGCTGTGTTCACCAGGTCTGATTTTTCATTCTGATTGTCTCTCTGTGCCATCTAAATGTCGGTAGATGTGGAATAACCTTCTGTGCTTGAATAACATCTGGTTCCATCACATTTCCTCTTTACTGATAAGCCATCCCAATCCTTATCATTAATATGAGCTTTTTCCTCCCAGATATTTGCATTCTTCTTGCATCTTTTTGCTTTCTATTTTCACTTCTTTGTCTCTCTTTTCTTTCTAGTGGTCTTATCAGTGGTGATTTAACCACCTAGGACTTATTTTATCTTCTCCCAAGTCTATCATTTATTTCTCTAATAGTGGCATCCAACGTGGAGTGCATTCATGTTCTCTCCTCCTTCCCAACACAATGTTTTCCTCCATCCCTGCTAAAATCCTTTCTTTGCTTTTGTCTTATGACATTATATATGTCTCTGTTGGCCAGAAGGCCAGAGAAGAAGTGCTGAATATTTGGTTCTGCCTTCCTCACAAGCTGAATTTTATCCACACCAGCACTGCATTAAATTAATCTTCTGTTATTTTTCGCATTACCTTCTGGTGCATGATACATTATTCAGCTCAAACAGAATTGTATATTTTTATTACTCATATTAAGGTGAGAATTTGTCTTCATTATGATCAAAATGTCAGCAGCATTTTAAATTCATGTGTGAATTGCTTCTCTGTATTTCCAGGATTTTAAATCTCTGTATGTGTATGTGTGTGTGTGTGTGTGTGTGTGTGTGTGTGTGTGTGTGTGTGTGTGTGTGTGTGTGTGTGTGTGTGTGTGTGTGTGTGTGTGTGTGTATAAGCTTTTTTTCATTTTTAAAGAAGATTAATGTGATCTTAGTCAATTTATTCCATATTTATCAAATGTTCACTAACCAATTGTACTCTTTGCTGAACTAACTAAATTCATTCGAGATTTCCCTTAATTAAAAACAAATTAGTCAACAACTCAAGCACTAACAGCATATGAATATAAACACACCTGCAGATGATAGTTGGGTTCAGTATGTAAAAACACTGCTGCATGTGTGAATAGAAAAGTTCAGTGAACTAGAGCGAGAGATAGAGAGAGAGAGAGGCTAAATCCTTCAGCATCGTAAATCAGAATGTAAATCCTGTAATGCTGTGTTACTACAATGCACACTGACAGTGATTTATGTGACAGATAGAATTTTAAGAATTCAGGAAATATATTTTTCTGAATTAAATATCTGACTTGTCAAATTTTACTGTTGACTGCATTCAATAATATATATATGTACATGTAAATATTTCTTAAATATATTTGTATGTTTGTGTATTTATATATACATAATAAATATACACAGTACACATATATTATGTAAACACAAATTTTTATTTTGGATGCAAATAATCACGATTAATCGTTTGACAGCACTACTTACAACCTGTTATTTTTTAAATTGTTTTTTGTATCTGACCAATTTAATTTGATTTAATTTTTTTTTTTTTTATGTTTAATTCTGGAAAATAATAAAACCGCATCCAGATTTTCAACTATAATAAGACAATTTCCAAAATTTGTAATCGGTTTGCAAATGCATCAAATCTCATTTAAAATAAATACACAAACAAACTGCTCATGTAATGTTAGAAGTTGCCGATGTGGTCTGTTATTAAGCCATTTTATTAATAGGAAAAATATATAATAAATTAAATAAATATATGTTTTTACTTTATTATTTTGTTTTTTATTTATATATTTCTTTGTTTTTAAGTCTCAGATATCTTGTACTTTGTTCATAAAAAGTGATTTATGTAGAGCGTGATGCTTTCTACTGACTTTTAACAGTAGATATTTTAGGTGCAAAAAAGTGATCCAACTCACACAAGTAAAATGCTCCCATCATTTTGGTGATTATGTAAATCCAGAGGGCTGATGAAACTGTAAAAAAAATCTTAAGGATTTATTCTCTGTGCTACTAACCCAGTTCCATACAATGCAAGCAGTTAACTGGTTCTCACAGAGATTTGGGGGAGAATCCACCAATGAGCAGCGAGGTTTATTTCCCGCAGCCAATCAAATGCGTCTCTCAGCTGCTTTGTACCTTAACATCTCCCGCTGTGAGAGCTGGAGGGCTGTGTAGCACTTCCTGCTGTTTTCGAAACTCCATTTCTGCAGCCAAAACTTTGTTCCAGTTCTTTACCCTTATCAAATCATCCTCAAATTGCCTTTACTGCAGGATATTCGTACTATAGATGAGAATAAGTGATTCTGTTAGTGTGGTTATGTTTAATGCCCATAGAAAGGCTATATTTCACGCTAACAAAATCTCTTTGAATTTACGGCAGTTGTCGGCTGCTGTCTCTGAATGTCTCATCAGGTTACATGGGAGTCATAAAATATGGTATTTAAAAACACTTATGACAGTGTACTGTCAGCATTTCTGCATCTGTCTGCTCTTCTCTGTTCCTGGAATCCTCTCTCAGCACTTCATAAATCATAGAGATAACACAGCAGCAGAGCAGCATTCTGTATGGGCTCCTGAGAATGGGTCTGAAAGTAAGCTAAAATTGAGAAGAAAGTGTCTTTCAAAGGACCCGTAATATAAAAGTGCCTATGTGATTTGTGAAATCTGTTATGGCTCATTGAAGAGATAGTATATCTTGAGTTTTTTTTCTTTTTCTTTTACATGGTAAGCAGTTCTTGTTTTATTGCAGCATTTGGTCTTATTGAGCTGGGCGGCGGTTATTGATCAAGCCTAGAGTGGGATGAACAGATGGTCTAAGTTCAGTTGTGGGGTTAATGAGCAGTTAGATGAATTCTCATCCACCACAGATGATGAATAATGTGCTCAGATAGAAGCAGAGTGAGACAGCAAAGGTGAGAGAGAGATGAGCACAGACTGATTAAGCATTCACAGTAAATCAGAGAATGACCTGCAGTATTCAGTGTCTAGACTACTGTGAGATGCACAATGAATTATATGCAGTTCAATTGTAGAGCAAAAAAAAAGTCCACATTAAGAGATTTTTCTCTTTTTTGGATGCTTTTCAGGTCCCAACAATATAAATGATGAGCCACCGTTTCACCGTGTCACCACGTCGCCCCCTGAAGAGGGATCCAGAGCACCCTGCCGCAGCACCCCTCAACCCCCCAACACTCCTGCACCCACACGCCGCTCCCTACTGCCCCCTCCTCGAAGCTCCCCCGTGGGTAGGTGGACCAAACTTATGCTGCTTGATACTGCAAACTGGTATTTCTTACTATATTATTTTAATGTATTTTCTTAACTGACCTCTTACAAAGACCCAGCCCCTTTAGTTTTCTGTTGCTACGTCCGACAAGCCATGCCGATCTCTCGCCACACATAATGTTCTCACGCAGTGAAAAATACATCGTGGAGCAAAGAGGACACTGACAACGTGTCGACAGACAAGACAGAGCAGGTTACTTTTGATATGAAACGAAGTCTAAAATTTTGTCATTTTTAAAGAAATTTAAACAATAAATATCATTTTGTGGCTCTTTAATGTGTCGTGACAGATCGCTGTAGCGCTTCAGTTCAAGCGGCTCGTGAACCGTTCATGTCTTCCTACTAGTTCATTTATAGCATCAAATAAACATGAATGAACATCATAAGGAATGTTGTTTCAATTGTGGAAAGACATCAGTACACAGCATTTTTCAAGTTCAAGTCCACCTACGTTAATCTACTAACTCCCCTGACTGCTTTGTTGGACAAAATGGCAGATTCGGCATTATGATTGGTTAGATCGCCTGTCAATCAAACTCCTGGCAAAGGGTCAGTTATAAATACACTGGTGTGTAGCGCAAACAGTTTTACAGTGTACTGCACTTTGATATTCTTCTCGTTACTTCTCTATAGCGGCTAAAAAATGGGAAGTCTCGCACATTCACAGAAAACACCTTACTTACGCATTGAAAAATAAGGTGGATATATTACAAGTTGCTCTCTGATAAGTATGCATTTGAATTAGTATGCACTACAAAAGGTACACTATAAAACATTTGGACTTAGTTGGCTAGTATGCGCTTCAATGTGCACTATAAGGAGTATGAAATTTAGCTAGTATGACTTTCAATGAGTATGCACTCTAGGAAGTATGCTCTAAACAAGACTAATTTCATTGGAATGCACTACAAATAGTGATTTTCAGCCAGTACTACAACAAGCATGTGTTTAAACAAGTACGCACCACAGGAGGTATGCACTTCTACAAGTATGTGTTTCAACTAGCATGTGTTACACAAATATGTACTTCAGCTAGTATATGCTTACGCTATAAGAATTAACTTCTAATTGTTTATATTACAAGCTGCTCTCTGATAAGTATGCACTTTAACTAGTATGCACTACAAAACGTATGTTCTTCACTAAGTGTACACTGTAAAACATATGGACTTAGTATGCTAGTATGTTCTTCAGTAAGAATATACTACGAGTTTGAAATTTAGCTAGTATGAATTTCAATAAGTATGCACTACAAGATGTATGCTCTAAACAAGACTAATTCCATTAGAAGGCTGAATGCACTACAACTAATGTGATCTTCAACAGTACTATAACAAGCATGTTTCAACAAGTATGCACTATAAGTGTTTTAGACTACTAGAAGTATATGTTTCAACTAGTATGTAGATTTCAAATAGTTTTACATTAGAACTACTGGGTCTCCACCAAATATGCCTTTAAACTAGTATGTACTTAAAGTTTTCTTTGCTTGTTTCTTCATAATTCAGGTTGAATTTAGTTCAGTTGGCATTGAAATATTGAGGTTGCATTCTTCCTCCAGTGCCAGAAGTGACCTGTCAAATGTCATGATGAATTCTCCAACAGCAGCTCTAGTTTGAAGACAGACCTCCACTGATGCATCGACACAGTGCTGAGACTGTACTTGTCAGGCATGAGAAAACAGTGCTACCTCCCTGTCCATGTCCTCTACAGAGTCATTAATCTCCTCTGTGTGTGTGAATAATGGGACAGTCCAGTTGGGGGGTGTCGCAGCCTATGTTTAGTCAAGACTGAAATGCAGACTTTACCTTGAAAAAACACCCTTTCTTGGTGTTCAAGAAGTAGGCCATCCGGACTCATTCATCTTAAGCCCAGCACAGGGAAAGTGGCTTGTCTACTTTCATGTGCTGTACACACTTATTGAAGCACATACTTTTTAAAGTGCATGCTAGTTGACATGCATACTTCTAAGTTCTAGTGCAAACATACTTCTTGTTGTACTGGTTGACGGTCTCTCTAGTTGTAGTACTTTCTAATGGGAATAGTCTGGTTTACAGCATATTACTTGTAATGCATACTTACTGAAGTGCATTCTAGCTAAATTTCATACTCGTTATGATGGATTCCTGTTAAAGTGCATGCTAAGTCTGTTTTATAGTGCACACTTTTTGAAGCACATACTTATTGTAGTACATACTAGTTGAAGTGCATACATATTATAGTGCCAGTGATTGTAATGTAAACTGTGATGTCCATACAGCGTATACTAGCTAAAGTACATATAATGCATACTAGTTGAAATTAATACTTCTGATAGTCTATACATCTTGTAGTGCATATGAAACACATGCTTGTTCTAGTACTGTTTGAAGATCACTCTAGTTGTAATATTCTCTAATGGAATTAGTCTTGTTTAGAACATACTTCTTTGTAGTGCATGCATACTCATTTAAGTGCATACTAGTTATTAAATTGCAAACTCCTAGTGTATTCTTATTAAAGCACTATAGCTAAACTCTGTACATTTGTATAGTGCACACTTATTAAAACATACTCCTTGTAGTGCATACTTATTGGAAAGTGATTTAAACTATTGGAAGTCCATTCTTATAGTGTATATTAGTTGAAGTACATATTTGTGTAATGCATGCTAGTTGAAATGATTACTTGTAGTAGTGCATACCTCTTGTAATGCACTTTTTGAAGTGCTTGCTTGTAGTACTGAAGATTACTCTAGTTGTATTGTATTCTGTTGGAATTAATCTTGTTTAGAGCACACATGTTGTAGTGAATACACACATTAAAGTGCATACTAGCTGAATTTCACATACTTGTTTGCAATCACCTATTTATCTCAGCTCTATTAGGCCGATGATTAATAAGTAATCATCCGATTAAAGTAAGTGATGAAGCATTGTTCATGCTGGTGACATTACAGAATAGCTTTTTCCTCCTGCCTAAAGGATAATGTGGCTATTAAGATGCCCTGATCCTCCTCTTTTCTCCTCATCTCCCTTTTTTTATAACCTGTTCCCCTTTGTCTCAAGTGTTGTTATTATTTCTGTCACATTTTCGATGTCACATTTTCCGATCCTTAACCACAGCTTTTAGAGCATATAGCTCTGCCTGCTGCTTCCCTCTTTGTCATCCTGACAAAATCTCCAGCACCCTGGAGGCACAAAAGGCTTCATGGAGTACCGATTTAGGGTTAGCATGCTGTCTAGGTAGTGAGCAATTTCTTGAGATCCTGCTGTTGAAAAACAGTTCAGAGATCCTGTGCAGCTGTCATATTACTCACATGAATCTAAGGAAACCGAGTATTCATAACACACATGCAGGCTTTAGGCTGCCATACTTGAGTTAAGCATACTCACATGCACCCACCCATGGTGCACCAGTACCTCTGATGCCGTAGGTGCTGTCTCAGCATGGGGGGTGGGGTAGAAGTGTGGTCCAAGGGAGGAGGGTGTCCATTGGGATTCTAGAGGGGTGTCTATGGCTGTCTGCTACATGTCGAAATGAGCTGGCATTAATTAGGTGCCCTGGGACCCCTGTTGCAATGTGATGTTTGTGTGTGTGCTGTGTTGGGGGAAAGTAAGCCAAAAGCAGCAACCCCAAAAACATACACACCCCCTTCTGTTGTGAGATGGGAGATTGGAAACAAGCTCCCACCCACCATTATCTTCAATCATTTCCTATAATTCCATAGGCAGCGCCAGTGTCTACGTATCTGTTCGGGTGATATCATGAAGAATAATAATATACTAATTAGTAGTAATTTGTGGATTTTGGAATCATAAAGTGCTGGAATTCCTGTGTGTATGTGTGTATATGTATATATATATATATATATATATATATATATATATATATATATATATATATATATATATATATATATATATATATATATATATATATACACACACACACATATATACTGTATATATGTGTTCAACAAGGCTGCATTTATTTAATCTAAATACAGTAAAATATATATAAAATATAACAATATTTTTATTATTTATTTATTTATTTTATTTTATGTTTAAAATGTATTAATGTAATTGATCCTTCAGAAATCATTCTAATATGCTGATTGGTGCTCAAGAAACATTTATTTTTATTATCAATGTTGAAAACAGTTTTTTTCTTTGATTAATGAAAAGTTCAAAAGATCGCCATTTATTTGAAAATGAAATCTTTTGTAACATTATTAATGTCTTTGTCACTTCTGATCAATTTAATGCATCCTTGCTGCATAAAATAAATTTTTCAAAACAATCTTACATAGATACAATAGTAATATTATATTAATATTTGTCCATTTTAAATTATGAACATCAGGGTTTTTTTCTACATTCTTTTCAATCAGTTTGGGCTGACCACATATCTGGGATTTGTGAGATAGATTTTTTAATATATTTATACTGTATTCTGTACTGTATGTGCATGGATGCCTGCAGCCTCTCAGAATGTCATATCGTCCAGCCCGTGTGGCGAGCAGACCCTGGCAGCGGCGCTATTTTGTGGTTGGCTGCCTCTTATTGGAATCGATCCATGGACCACAAAGACCATATTATGAGGAGAAAGATACGAAAAGAGATGGAAAAAAGGGGGGTGGTTAATGTTGCGAATACATTCATGGATTTACAGTCACATGCACTATGTGTGTGTGCCCCAAGTGAATGTCCTTTAATTCAGGTAACCTCCTACACTGCCATTAACTCATGTACCGATGTCTTTCTTTATCTATAGCATCCCGTAAGGAATTCCAGAAGAGTTCTGATGGCACCCGTTCATCTCTCTCTTCCCCTAAGAGACTCGCTGTAGTGTCTCCTAAACCACAGTCTCCAGGTAACCAACCAAGACAAAGATCAACCCAAGATATTGCTTTCCTTTCATAACTGTCCCCTGCTGCTCTACAGAGTACAGTGCTTCCATTAGATGATGTCACACTATTGGATAAATCTCATCTGATGCTCACATCTCCACTGTAACCTTCCTTATTTTTCTCTCTATACACACACCAACAGAATGAGAGAGTACTTCATATAATCAGTGTTGCCACTGGGGTCAAGTTCAGCTGTCATATTGAACAAAACATAACAATTCTCAGTATTCATTCACCCAGTCCTTAGCATTTGATCCCCACAATACTGTCTGTATCCCTCATGGGGTGTAAATTAAAGGGGTTAGTTCACCCAAAAATTAAAAATCTGTCATTAATTACTCACCCTTGTGTCGTTCCACATCTGTAAGACATTCGTTCATCTTCAGAACACAAATAAAGATATTTTTTTAATGAAATCTGAGAGCTTTCTCTCCCTCCATAGAGATCCAACGCAACTACCACTTTCAAGGCCCAGGAAGATAGTAAAGACATCATTAAAATAATCCATTTGACTCCAGTGGTTTAACCTCAATTTTATGAAGTGACTCAAGTGCTTTATTTGCACACAAAAAAAAAAAACAATTTACTACTTTGTTTACAAAAATGTTGATCTGCAATGCTCCCAAGTGCATCACAATGCGTGCAAGTTGTGTTTAGACTCGTACGTCAACACAGCACACATGCGAGAGTGTTCACGAGAGCATCACAACGCATGCGTTTTGTGTTCATGCATAGATGACCTTGTGTGAACACACTTTGGATAATATTATTTTGTAAATAAAGTGGTAAAATATGTTATTTTTGCTAGGGCTGTGACGGTAGGCATGACAACTGCACCACCGCGGTCGTGGAGGGTCACCGGGGGTAGTGTTTTATATATATATTTATATATATATACATTTCAGAGGTCGCGTTAACCGAAAATTTTCCGTCATTGATGGAATTTTTTTAGCAGTGACGGAAAAAAATCTGCAGCCCGTCCGTCATTTTGACAGATTATGTAGCTTGTGACTGTAATTCCCACCCCTGTCCAGTAGGTGGTGAGTGCGCTCCAGTGTGGCAGCAGAGCGCGAGTTCAGTCTCTAGAATAAAATGAAAACAATGCGCTTGATTACACACAAATGAGCATCCTAGTTTAAGTAAATTTTATAATAATAAAGTTACTTACGCTTACTTACATAATTAAGTTATTTTTCTTGCTGACTATGAGTTTATGGTCAACGAATGGCTTTTCTGAAGTATTACGTGACATTGTTTGCAACACTGTTGACTGACGTGATACAGATTTCGGTAAGCTACGTTACTGTATCTTTCAACATTTTTTTTATTTTCATACACGTTTATTTCGTTAAAGAGGCAAGGATGATCGCATTCACTCACAATCCGTGACAAGTGTTCAAGATGAAAACTGAAAAGTGATGCAGTCTTTGTACAACTTTCTTCTCATAACATAAATAAATGCATAGCTTATGCCTGTTTGCTTATCCTGTAAGTTCGTGAATAAAAATAAAAATGAAATCAGAAGCTATTAAATGTCTTATCATTAAAATATAAAGATTAAAATGACGGGTAATTATTGATTATGATGGATTTTATCTTACGATCCTGTGCAATAAAATGACGGCGAAACGCAAGTCTAACGTAACCTCTGATTTTTATATATATATATATATATATATATATATATATATATATATATATATATATATATATATATATATATATATATATAGCCTATATATAAAACCACCGCAACACCGGCGGTTGTTAGTGATTTACCACCGCGATTGTAAAAATTTGCGACAGTCACAGCCCTAATATTTTGCACAAATAAAGCACTCGCGTCACTCTTTTAGAAATAATATTTTCTCTCCCTTTCAAATCAAGTCCTGCCTGCAGGACATTAAAAAAATGAAAAATGAATCTTTGCCCTCTTGCTTTCTTTGTCTTCCTGATGAGCAAAGAATACACCAAACATCAATTCCGCCCACCTTACTACCTGAAAAGCATATTTTCTCTTTGTTGTCATAGAGACTGTTTCTCAGGCCAAAGATTAAGCCTCTTTAGGAGGATGGTGGCTGGTGTGTGTGGAGGACTGGATTGTCTTGAGTCAGTATAATGTTTATAAATGTTTATTTAAAAAGATGCTAGTTTAGTACAGGAACATCATTTTGATTAGAGCTCTTTGATATTGTCTAACTTTATACATTACCATTCAAAAGTTTGGGGTTGGTTTGATTTTTTTTTTTTTAAGGAGTCTCTTATGATCACCAAGGCATTTCTTTGATCAAAGTAAGAGCAGTAATATTGTGAAATATTAAAATTATAATTTAAACTTTTTTATATTTTAGTATATTTTAAAATGTAATGTTTTCCTGTGAGGGCAAAGCTGAATTTTCAGCATCATTACTCCAATCTTCGGAGTCACATGATCCTTCAGAAATCATTCTAATATGCTGCTCAAGAAACATTTCTTATAACATCATGATTTTTCAGGATTTTTTGATGAATAGAACAGCATTTATTTGAAATAGAAATCTATTTATAACATTATAAATGTATTTACTGTCTCGTTTGATCAATTTAATATGTCCTTGCTGAATAATTTCTTTAAAAATTCTTACTGACTCCAAACATTTGTACGATAATGTATTTCCACATTTCTATACAGTATGCAGTCTAAAATGAATGTAGGACAGCCATAGAGATGTATATAGAGGTTAATTCAATACCTAATATGTCAGTAAAGGGCATTGAAAAAATTTGATGCCAGTCATTAACAAACAAATTGCTTGCACACTCAACACTAAGGACAACAATGACTCCATTGCAGCAATTAGCAGCTCTACACAGACTAGTATTTTTTCTGAAGATTAGTTTCTACAGTAAGGATGGCCGTAAATCATCCTGTCATTCCCTTTGGCTCATTGTGTTTGTTGAATTCATCAAGAGATGAATGCTAACACACAGCTGCAGTAGGAACAAAAACATTAGCTGCTATTAGCATTAGCATGAGTAGTGCTTCAGTTTAGATTGCTTTCTTATCTTGAAGCACATTAAAATACATGCCTTGCTTTTATATTTTATTACTGCAAAATATTTGACCTTTATGCTAGTTTTGAGTTTATCTCTACATAGCATAAATAAATGATAATGTCTTTATGTAATTTACATGAGGGCTTCATCTGTCTTGGTGTGACTAATCTATACATCCTTTGCAATGCATATATTGTGAATTGCAGGCATTCTATTATTGTGTACATGAACTATAAGATTTGTTATGGTTTGTTTAGCTGCTCTGCCATTAGCTGTGGGTCACATACATAATTTTAACATTACAATGAAACAAATCTAGTCTTTGAATAGTCTATTTGCTTTACTTATAGAGTATTCACATAATCCAGTTAGGTATAAAAATTATGGTAAAGCCTTATGTAAATTGTTTCATGGTTGTTAAGCGCACAGGACTCCCTGGAGTGTCTTAGCATTACGGAGGCTATTTTATTCACACGGGGCAGTTCTGAGATGAGTTTAATGAAATTGATTTTTTAGTGCTCTTTCTCGTGTTTCCCACTTTAGTCCTTCAGAGGCAACAGAGGGCAACAGTGGCAGTCCGAGGCTCAAGCATCCAGATTTTGCCTCGTACTGGCTCTCCAGGCCCAGAGAAAAAAAGAGAAGAAGAGCAGAAGAAAGAAAAAGAGCGAAGTGAAGCAAAGAGACATGAGGAGTTGCAGCTCTTGCAAAGTCGCTGTGAAGAACAGGCCAGGCAACTACAGGCTCTTCACACAGAACTAAAGAAAACCAGCCTGGGTCTCGAGGTCTTTGTCATCTGCACTCAGCACTTCTCCCTAAAGGTATTTTATTGCAGACATCATCATGTAAAAATCACATTTTCTTTCAAATGTGACTGAATCATTGGGAGTTGGGCATACTCTGATAATTTTTTATTGTTACCACTTTACATATTTTAGAATCCTAATAAAGTCTATGAAACTATGAAATAAAACAAACAATTTTATTTTATTTAATTCATATTAAAGTTAAATATTATATTATATTATATTATATTATATTATATTATATTATATTATATTATATTATATTATATTATATTATATTATATTATATTATATAACAATGTCATATGGACATATGGACACAATTTCATATGGATGGTCATACTTTATTATAACTACTTTAAATATTTTATAATCATAATAAAGTCATCAACTATGAAATGAAACAACTAATTTTATTTTTATTTTATTATTCATAGTAAAGTTTACAAAAATGTATTATATTATATTATATGAACACATATGCTCATTCTTTATTATTACAAATTTTAGAATCATAATAAAGTCACCAAAACTATGAAATAAAACAATTATTTTATTCTATTTTATTTTTATTATTCCTAATAAAGTCATAAAAATTATATTATGTTATATTATATTATATGGACACATATGCTCATTCTTTATTATTACTAATTTAAACATTTAGAATCATAATAAAGTCATCAAAACTATGAAAAAAAATATTATTTTTTTTATTTTTTTATTTTTATTATTCCTAATAAAGTCACAGAATTTATATTATATTATATTATATTATATTATATTATATTATATTATATTATATTATATTATATTATATTATATTATATTATATTACCCTTAAACCAATGAACTTGCACAAGATCATTTTTATTATCTGCATTTCTCCTTTGATGGCTTGCTTCTTAATGTAGTTTACTAATAAACCTAAATGTGAATGTAAATATGGACATTGCTTGTACTTTATTACTACTTTATACATTTTAAAATGATAATAAAGTCATTAAAACTGTGAAATAAAACAATTATTTTACTTTATACAGTACAGTCCAAAGGTTTGGAACCACTAAGATTTTTTATGTTTTTAAAGATTTGTCTGCTCACCAAGGCTACATTTATTTAATTAAAAATACAGTAAAAACAGTAATATTGTGAAATATTATTACAATTTAAAATAACTGTTTTCTATTTGAATATATTTCACAAAGTTATTTATTTCTGTGATGGCAAAGCTGAATTTTCAGCATCATTACTCCAGTCTTCAGTGTCACATGATCCTTCAGAAATCATTCTAATATGCTGATCTGCTGCTCAAGAAACATTTAATGTGTACAATTGTACAAAATTTTTGTGTACAATATTTTTTTCAGGATTATTTGATGAATAGAAAGTTCAAAAGAACAGTGTTTATCTGAAATCTAATCTTTTGTAACATTATAAATGTCTTTACTGCCACTTTTGATTGATTTAGTGCATCCTTGCTGAATAAAAGTATTCATTTCTTTAATTTCTTTTCAACAAAATAAAAATAAAAATTCTTACTGACCCCAAACTTTTGAACGGTAGTGTATAATGCTACAGAAGCTTTGTATTTCAGATAAATGCTGTTCTTTTGAACTTTCTATTCATCAAGGAATCCTGAAAAAAAAAGTACACAACTGTTTTCAACATTGAAAATAATCATAAATGTTTCTTGAGCAGCAGATCAGCATATTAGAATTATTTCTGAAGGATCATGTGACACAAGACTGGAGTAATGATGCTGAAAATTCAGCTTTGCATCACAGGAATAAATTACTTTGTCAAATATATTTAAATAGTACACAGTTATTTTAAATTGTAATAATATTTCACAATATTACTGTTTTTTTTACTGTATTTTTAATTAAATAAATGTAGCCTTGGTGAGCAGACGAAACTTCTTTTAAAAACATAAAAAATCGTAGTGGTTCCAAACTTTTGGACTGTACTGTGTATATATATATATATATATATATATATATATATATATATATATATATATCCCAAAGATGCTGTTTTCGAAATGTATTGTTGTAGCAGATACGGTCTATCGATCATGATTCACAGTACACTAACTACATTGACATCCCTCATGGCACAAACCCTGCGATCAAAATATTTGATCAAGGGCACAATGATGTTACAGTCTTCACATGTCACCACTACGTGAGATGTTTGTGTTACCATGCCAAAGCCTCAACCACTACAATTTACTGACATACTGCCTCCTTGAACTGACACATCCAATCTATCCCCACTGCAAACTGAACACTCAACAACAAAAAAACAAATAACAGCCTTTATCTAATCTATCATGAATGGAAGGATGAGGTAACCGTGTGCAAGAGCAAACCGTTGAGTCACTGTTTTCACAAAGAATCACAACAAGCATATCATTGTCTCTTTAGGATGAATCACATATGTTGCTGTCCTTATTTGTGATTCGCTCTGGATAAAAGCATCTGCTAAATGAATAAATAATGTAAATAAAAACAATTTTAGAAGGACAGTGCCCCCTGCTGTCCATTACTGAATGTTTGCCTAAATCATTCATCATGAAAAAAACAAAACATTTGCACATAGTTGCCTCTAAAATGCCTCTGCATACTAATTCCAGACAAACTTAAACAAGTCAGTGAGGGGTCTGAAACATGATGGCTTAAAAAAAAAACTCTATATGTTTCAGCCTAATTCCCACACATACATTAATATGAATTGCATTCCTCTCCTCCAAATGCACTCCTGTTTGACTGTTTAGCAGTAAAAGGGTTTACGGATAGAAGCTGGGTGTCAGTAACCTGCCAATTCCTCCCACGCCTGGGAACTCTAATATGAAGCAAGCCACATTTTATTAGTTTCTATAGTGCATGTTTCATTTCTAAGTGCTTTGCATTATCAGGGTGGTATACTGTGTATTTTCTGTACTGTCTGCTGTTAAATGCACACTAGAGAGTTAATGTTTCTGCAGCATTGTATCAATTTATTTCTTGTTCGTCATCTTACATTCAGAGACATCTCTTTGTGTTGGATTTTTTTAGTTTATAATGTTTGTCAGTTTCAAACACAACACTAGGTACTACAAAAACGAGGATGGAAAATGTTCCCCATGAGCAAAGAAGTTAAATAAACAAAATAGAATTAAAATCAATATTCATAAATAATGAAAATAAAAATATTTGACTGGTTTTGCAGTAGGGTTCGAAGATATAGATGTCAATGGAAAACGTGCCTTGAGTAATATTGTAAAAGCAGATGTGTGTTATTTTTTGTTTCAGAGTGAAAGTGCTGAGGAGAAGGAGAGAGAGTTGACACAGGAACTCAGTCGGATTCAGAATGAAGTGGGTGAGTGTCCAGAAACTTCTAAGAAAAAAACAGTGGCCAGTTGCATAATTGGCTTAGACTAGTCTAACATTTTAGTCATCTTTCTTTTTTCTTTAAGACTGTTTATATGTCAGGGATGTTTGGTCTGTGTTTCTGTAGCACTTTGAGTTGGTTTGTCTCTGTTTTGTTCAGTTGTTATCCTGTTAGTTGGTTTGCACTGTTTCTAGATCAGTTTCCTTTGTCTGAGTTCATTAGTTACCCTGGTTTTTGATTTCTCTCATTTGTCACACTTGTTTAATTAGTTACCTGCTTTATTGCCTAGTATTTTACCATGTGTATATATATAGCCCTCAGTTTTTTTTAAGTTGTTGTCTTTGTGTTATTTATTCTGCTACGTGTTTTTCACTGTGATCTTCTTCATTTTGGATCATTTAATTTATTTTTGTTTAAAATAAAAGTGCTGCAATTAGATCCTCTTCTTGTTTTTGCCTGACCTGCCGTAACATTATAACTTTTCAGTTATAGAACTTAGATTTGTCTAATTTAAATCCAGAAAGTGAGACTGATTACCTCTTGGCTAACTGCTAGTTGGTGTACTAGTTTTTAAACACATGCTGCATCCCAATTCACCTACTTATACTTTGCCCTAAAAGTAGGCCTGCACGATTCTGGGAAAAATATTAATCACGATTTTTTAGCTTAGAATTGATATCACGATTCTCTACAACGATTTTTTTTCTCATGAAATGTAATGTTTATAGCACACATGAACCATGACAAAACAAAACAAATTGGAAGTAACGTACCAAAAATATTTGTTTTGGCACCTATAGAACATTGCACATCACCACAAGCCTACAGCTGTAAACATAGAGGCTTCAATGAATAGAACTACCGCGCTCGCTCGACGAGTGAAACACGAGACTAGCGTTCACACCAAACGCGAATAGAGAGTCAAATTCGCGTCTACCGCGTCTAGTTTGCCGCTTGAACATTTTGAATGCATTCGCGCGTCTAGAGCGAAATAGACGCGCGTAAAAAACAAGCGTTTGAAGCGAAATTGACACGCGTCCGAGGCGAAATCCGCTTCTTGTGTGAGGGGCAACTGCTAGGCGGTTGTCTGTTTGCAAGATGGCTGATGTTGATCGTGCGTTCATCGAGAGAGCCACCGCTTTGTATTTGCTCTGGAGAGCAGAACAGCGGCGTAGGGGTCAGCGTCGCGGGAAGGCTGCGGGTCGATAAACTTGTACGTGACTCAAAAGTGAAATGTGTATTTACAACTTACCAGGTAGCCCAATCTCCTCACCGACACTCTTCCAAGCGAGCTCCTTTTTATTCCTGTCTGAAGTATGAACTTGTGTCATAAATCTCTGGCTGACGCGCGAATGAGGCGAATTCGCGTCTTCCGCGCCGTGAGACCTCCAGACGCGCGTAAACGCGTCTTTACATTGACTTAACATTGAAATCATTCGCGCCAGACGCTCTATTCGCGTTTGGTGTGAACAGGCGCTTTGTCGTTGGCTGAGGGTGAAGCCCTGTGAGAGCGGTCCTTTCAAAATAAAGGCTGATTTTTTATTTTTTTTTTAAAATCGAAGTCATTTAAAAATTAAATCGTGAACAGGGTGAATCGAGATCGCGATTTTATAACGATTTATCGTGCAGGCCTACCTAAAAGTATGTACTGTTTGGGACATACTACTTCGTCATAATTGCATCTTTAATGGACAGCTCTGCCGCTTAGTTTGGTACATCCTGTAACCTTTTAAACTGCCCTGTCAATCATCTTGTCACAGTTAAAATCCCCTACATTCAATTTAATTTAATCATACAGTTTCAGAGAGAAATGTAGTAGCACTTTTATCTGCCAGTCATGGGTCTTTTTATGCGGAGACTCCCCTCATGTCTTTGCATAATGATGTATTTAAAAGTTAATGACCAAATGCATCCTTACAAAAGTTCACAGTGCTGTTGCAGATGAAACATAATGTGGATAACATTGAATAAATATCTTTTCGTCAGGTTAGATACTGATTATTAATCACTCAAACATTTTTATCTAAACCTCTCTACTTAACCGTCAGATTGCACATCCGTCACGTTTGTAGTTTTTTAACACTTTTTATTCATGTTTGTAGTTCTAATCAAATTTTAGTGCAATGCGCAGTGGGTTGAAAAAAATAGTGCAATGCGCAATGGGTTGTGGGCAATATTAATAGTTAGAGTGTGCACAGATCTGCACTCTATCTTTGGAATACTCATTTCAACATACTACAATTTGGGACACACTAATTCTAATTTAGAATACTATTTAGGATGGATAGTATGTGAATTGGGACGCAGCAACAGTCTAAAATTCTGAATGAAGCGAAAGTTGTGGAAGGCTGCATCCAAAATCACATTTGAATAAGTAATTACTTGACGAAAAGTATGTTCTATATAGTATGAGTGTGTGTAGTATGATTGTAATCTGGACGTACTACATTTGCCATGTTGTCATTATCACTATCACTTATGGGATAGTAAAGTGTCCATTGTATGCACACTTCAGAATGTTTTTGGAAGTAGTAGGTACTTATATTTGCCTACTCTTTTATGAGTACTGTGAATTTGGACATATGTCTTTTGTCGTGTACTTTTTTTCACCTGCTATATAGTAGGGAAGTATGCAATTACAGATGCAGCCATAGTCTTTTCTTCCCTATTTTGATGTATATCCAAGTAAAATGGCTTCTTGAAAAAAAAAATGTTGGCTGGGACATGATTTTGTCCATTGAGAATTGATTGGATGGAGTCACTGGAATTGAAGTCACTGCAGGAGGAGGGGAAGTTCTTCTTTTTTTTATTAAACATTATGATGAGGACTTTTTTTTAAATGATGTGCACGATAATTCATTTATAATAAGTCCTGCAATATTTCGTTAAAAAAAAAAAAAAAAAAAAAAGAATTTTCAATTTTGATTTCATGGTGACTTTAATAGTGCAACTGGCCCCTTGTTTGCGATATTTAGACCCATTCTGCTCTGTTTTTCATATCACCCAGCCTTCAACGCAGCTCGCTGGGAGCGTCTTCAGAAGGAGAAGAGAGAGCTGGAGGAGTGTTTTGAGAGGGAGCTGAGAGAGTTACAGGTGCAGCAGGAGTCTGAACTCGTTACCTTAGAGGAGAGCTTGAGATTACGACACGCTTCAGACAGAGACCATCTCAGAGCAGAGCACCAGTCAGAGGTGGAGGAGCTTCACACCCAGCACCAGGAACAGGTTGGATCATCAGGCTGAGGATCATGGAAAATAGATTTAGGATGGCATGTATATGAAGACTCAACTGTGTGTTTTTTGTGTAGATCGAAGAGTTGACTGCCAACCATGAGGGCGCCCTTGAAGACCTAAAGACCATGCACAACATAACCATGGCAACACTGCAGGAGGAGCATGCCAGGACAATGAGAGGTGAGGGTCTGATTTGTAATACCACTACTAACCAGCTGACAGAAATGTGGAGAAGATCATAAATTCTGTATTCCTTCTCATTTTTCTTAGACTTAAGGAAAGCCCATGAGCAGCAAAAAGCCAGTTTAGAAGAAGACTTTGAGAAACTGCGGCTCTCGCTTCAGGTGATTTGTTCAGTGACTCAAGGTTTGAGAGTTTTTTGCTACTCATCCAAGGAACTTCATTAGTAACAGTTCCGTTTCCTTCAGGACCAGGTGGACACTCTGACTTTCCAGAACCGAACTCTGAAAGACAAAGCCAAGCGTTTTGAAGAGGCACTGAGGAAGAGCACTGATGAACAAATTGTGGTATGTTTCTTTTGCGACATTTAAAAAGGGATACTATCATATAGGCACACAAACACTGAAAGTAAGTATTGTAAATGTATTTGTAGGATGCATTGGCCCCGTATCAGCATATCGAGGAAGACCTAAAGAGTCTGAAGGAGGTTCTGGAGATGAAGAACCAGCAAATTCATGACCAGGAGAAGAAGATTTGTCATTTGGAGAAAGTGGTAAGCTCCAAATAAAAAGGTGTGCAGAATAAACACACTGTGCAGGAGAATTGTGAGATACAGTATATTCCTGTATGCAGTTGAAGTAAAGAAAACAGTTCTTTCTCTACTCTGTCACTATGAGAAAAAAAAACTGCCAGTAAAAAAAAAAAAAACAAACATTGCAAGAAGAAATAAACCCATGGCAGTAAAAAAAAAAAAAAAAAAAACTGCAGTAGGAAAGATGAAAACTATGGAGCCCAGCACATGATATAAAGTAAAAAAATATATACATCATGGCCAGGAATTAAAGGGATAGTTCACCCAAAAATTATCTACTCACCCTCAAGCCATCCTAGGTCTATATGACTATCTTCTTTTAGACGAACACAATCGGAGATACAGTATCTTTAAAAATATCCTTAATCCTCCACAAATTAAATATTATATCCTTAATTATATCCTTAATCCTCCATGCATTTTTTTTTTAACAAAAAAAAATGCATCCATCCATAATCAAAGTAATCCAGACGGCTCCAGGAGGTTAATAAAGGCCTTTTGAAGCGATGCGTTTTTGTAAGAAAAATATCCATATTTAAAACTTTAGAAATTCAAATTATAGATTCCAGCGGACGACCGTACGCATACTGCACAACTCGACTTGTGCCAAATGAGTAACCTGTGATGCGATGTATGACGCAGGATGTAGGAGTATTGTAAGCTAAGATTCCTCTCACAGTTCAAACAAATACGGCTGGGCAACAAAGTCAAGCTCCTCTTCTCTTATATCAAAATCCTCCTACATTTCACTTTAAAATTTCTCTTTACGTGACCGGTGATTTGTTTTTCTCTATCCTCTGCGCCTCCGAGTTCATCGTTGCATCATTGTGTTCGGGTCAAAAGTTGCTCTTCCGCCCAAATCGCGCAGGATGTGTACGGTCGTCACCAGAAGCTTGTTATTTTAATTTATAAAGTTTTAAATATGGATATTTTTCATACAAAAACACATCGCTTCACTTCAAAAGGCCTTTATGAACCCACTGGAGCTGTCTGGATTACTTTGATTATGGATTATTAAAATTTGATTATTATATGACTTTTTTTTTTTTTTTCACAATGCGGCCCCTCATTCACAACAATTATAAAACTTGGAGGATTAAGGATATTTTTAAATATATCTCGATTGTGTTGGTCTGAAAGAATAAAGTTATATACACCTAGGATGGCTTGAGGGTGAGTAAATCATGGGATAATTTTCATTTTTGGGTGAACTATCCCTTTAAGAATTTGTTCCCTCATTTTACTAAATTGTGGTCACATTGTAATAATTTGTTCCCTTGATATTTCAGTTAAATCAAATATATAATTTTGAATAATTTAGTACAATGTGGCCATGATTTACTAAAATGAGCGAACAAATTCTTAGTTTGTGCTATGATGTAACTTAACAAGGGAACAAATTAGTGAATTGTGGCCACGATTTACTAAAACAAGGGAAGAAATTCTTTATTCGTGGGAACAAATTCTTAATTTGTGGTCATGGTATATTTTTGTTAGTGATGGGCAGATCGAGGCTTCGTGAAACAGTTGAAGCAAATGTGCCGTAATGATTCGAGGCTTCGAAACAATCTGACACCCGTCTCCACGGTGACCCCTAGTGGTCAGAACAGTGGAAATGCAACAAAACTCAGGCCAAAAATACATTAAAAATACCCTTTAACAAATGTAGTGCAAAAGTTTTATTGAAAGTAAAATCAATCAAATGGAATTAACTAATCATCTAATAAGATTAAGTATAGAGTGTCTGTATAATATGTGTTCTTTTATCAATTTTAAAGGCTTGTTTATTTGTCCCATGGCTCAAGCTAAACAGACCAATAAGAGATTAATAACTACCATTATTAATTTTAATTATTCTCATATATAAAACATCTACAAATGTATAAAACTGATCAGAGATCAGGTAAAACCATAGGGTAAAGCCAGTAAGACACTTCTTCAATAGTTCTCAGTGAATCTGCATGATTCATGGGCTAACTTTATCATCGCCCTCAATCGGTGAACCATTGAAATTTCGAACTGTTTCGAAACAGTGATGACGTAACGAAGCCTCGTTTACTAAAATCACGTGACTTTAGCAGTTTGATACACGCTCCGAATCACTGATTCGAAACAAAAGATTCATGAAGCTCCGAAGCAGTGTTTTGAAATCGGCCATCACTATTTTTTGTTTGCCTGTCATGTATGGTTCTTCATAGAAAGCAGTGTATGTAAAAGAAAAACTGTGACAGAAAAAAGAAAACAGTGCAAGATAAAAATAAATATATAAATAAACGGTGGGAGTAAAACGATTTTATAGTGAAATATATACACACTCCTTAGCTCTAACTCAAATAGTTATAACTTGTATAATAAAGGAAGGAGAATAATAGTTTTGTGAACAGGCATGATTGAACAGGCAAACCCTTGGGGTCCTAGAGAAGTGTTGTATATGTAGTGTGTGTTTCCATTTAAAACTGCTTTTTACTTCTTTTCAGCTTCTTTGAACGTTATATTATTTATGATTTGGAAATAGGGTCCCTGTCCATTTCAAAGCCACTTTTCCTTTCAGCTTTTTTTTTAATTATCATTGTTTCGTCATCACATAAAACACATTTTAGTCCCCTGTTGTCCAGGCAGGGGAAGTTTGTGTAAGAATTTAATGTGGAGCTCTGTGTTCACTTCCTCCTTTGAGCAGGCCCAAAAGAACCTGCACCTGGAAGAGCGGGTCCAGGTGCTTCAGCAGCAGAATGAAGACCTGATGGCCCGCATCGACCGCCACCTCTCAGTGTCAAGGTAAGGATTTGAAATGAGGTCAAATTTAGTCTTGCATAGCCAGCCTTTTAACTAATCCTGACTATTTCATTCTGTATGTATAGACAACTGTCTGAGGAGAACGCAAACCTTCAGGAATATGTGGAGAAGGAGACCAACGAGAAGAAACGTCTGAGCCGCAATAACGAAGAGCTGCTCTGGCTCCTCCAGACGAGTCCCCACCTGTCACCTTCCTCTTCTCCCATCCACAGAGCCTTCTTCCCCGGCCCTGATATTCCCCCTTACCCTTACTCTCCAGGCCCTGGTACCCCCACACATTCCTGTTCTCCTGGCCACTGTACGCCCACTCACAAGGTGGCTTCTCCGGGACCAGGGACGCCAACTCTGAGAGGCTCACCAGCAGCACGCTCATCCCCCGCACGGATCCCAAACGCCAACACTTTACCCAGATGAACTGCCCTACTGAATCTCGGCAGCCTCACCCATTTTCTCTTACTGTCCATCGTGGACAACAGTGCTTTGTTTTGATGTGCGAGCCATGAATCCTTTAAAAAAAATGTCAAATTTTATTACGATTTTGACAAACACCAACTGCCAGACAGAGATGAAACAGCCTCTGTTATTTCCATTTTTTTAATTTGAGACACAAAAAAGTTTTTGCGTCTCAGAGGATTGGACTCGTAGCATCAGAATGAAAGAGCTAATGATGCTAATGCTAATGATGTGCTGCCAACAATACTTGGCCTGCACGGAGGCAGAATCATTTTGTATATACAAAAGTAGCTAGGCTTTAGATTTGACTCTAAAACATGCTGATGGACTCCAACACAAATGTCTGTAGGTTCTCCTGAATGACATACGAGAACTTTATACAACAAAAAGCACTTTAGGTTTCTGCCCTACCTTCTTCCTACAGATAAATGCACCAGCATTTTTTGTGCTCTGGTTTATTTTTTTATGAGATATGTCTTCTGATTTTACAAATCTCCCAGTGTTTGAGTTTTGATCTAGAATGTTTCAAATTAGTCAAGACATACTGCAAAATGTCATTTTCTTAATATTTTTTTTTTCTTTCAGTGAAAATATCAAAATATTCTTTAAAAAAAATACTTTAGAAAATTAAATATAGGAAATGACTTTTCTTGAGGCAATTTTATCTATCTATCTATCTATCTATCTATCTATCTATCTATCTATCTATCTATCTATCTATCTATCTATCTATCCATCCATCCATCCATCCATCCATCCATCCATCCCAGTTGGCTTTTTTAAATTATTCATATACTACCGTTCAAAATTTTGGTGATGGAAAGATTTTTTTTTTTTATGTTTTTGAAAGTCTCTATTGCACACCAAGGCTGTATTTATTTGATAAAAAATACAGTAAAAAAATAGTAATATTGTAAAATATTTTAAAGTTTAAAATAACTCTTTTCTATTTTCAAATATTTTAAAATTTAATTTTTAAAAAAATATTCCTTTGTGTAATTTATTCCTGTGATGGCAAAGCTGAATTTTCAGTGTCATGATCCTTCACAGTGTCATGATCCTTCACAAATAATAAAAATATGCTTATTTGCTGCTCAAGTTTAATATTTACAATTTTTTAGGACCCTTTAATGAATTAAAAAAGTTTAAAGAACAGCGTATATTTGAAATTTGTAGCATTACAAAAGTTTTTACTCTGACTTTGAATAAAATAATTAATTTCTATTTAAAAACAAAATCTATATAAAAAAAATCTGTTCTAAACTTTTGAATGGTAGTGTATAATAATAATAAAAGGTTAAATGATCTTGTTTTAAGAATGTTTAGATATTTTTAATGGAAAGCAAAAACATCTGATTAAGAAAATGATTTTTTTGCAGTATAAAGACCAACAAGCTGCAATGCCTCCCACTGGTGCATAGGCAGATGTTTTCCTGGACCCATCAAAAGACTAATCCAGCTAATATCACAACCAGCTTTTCTAAGCCAGTGTTTCTTACAAAGTTCAGTTTGCCTGCTGACATGATTTTGAGATGTTCCGTGGCACAGATTTATTGCGCCAGCTTTTAACGGTTGCTTGGTTAACTAGACGAAAAAACTCTTCAGCATCAAGTCTGTTCTTCCTATCTGACAAAGCAAGTGCTCTCACTTCATGCATGATATAAAACAGGGAGATCAAGCAAATGTAAAAGAACCGACTATAGGAAATGTGGTTGTAAATTGTAGTTGTAATTTTTATTAGTAATTTGTAATTTAATGGACATTTTGCTACTTGATGTGCATGTAAGTCTTCCATTCTTAATGTGAATCCTAGGATAGTTGTCATGTTAGGGTAGACACTTGGACTCCTGGGGGGATGATAGCTTCCACCTCTGATGTTTGTTTTTTTTTTGTTTTTTTAATGTTTGAGGACAATATTTTACCCGTAGTAATAGGACACGAATGAATTAAACCTCATGTTACACCTGTCAGAGATCCTACCAGGTTTGTTGCAGGTTTACAATATGGCAGTTAAACGTGTGTTTGGATTTAAGCTATCTTTATTGTAATGCTGGTTAACTCTTGTATTACCTCTGTAGAGTGTAGCATAACCTAGAGAGAGTTTTCTCTGAGTGAACTAGAAAAGAATGTAACTGCGTCTTTAAATGTTGTTTGATAAAGTTCAGGGAAATTATTTTGCTCTGTCTCAAAGGCAGTTTTCAGTTTCAGTTTTTAAATGAAAAATAAGACATTCCTCATGCAGAGTGGGTTTTGATATTTCAAAGCAAAAAGGTCATTTTTGAAATTTTGAAAAATTAGATTTGTTTTCTTTTTGTTTTTGTGTTTTTACAATTGATACATCTTTCAATGGTCAACCTTGTACACTTTTGATACAAAGGAGAATTTTTGTAAACTCTTCACTGATAATATTTTTTCTATAGTATTATCAGTTGGTGCTTGTACAGGGTATCGTACACAGAAGTACAATAATCTGCTATTCAAGACCAGCAATCTACAAAAATCCACACACACAGCAAATATGTATTTGCAGATGTTTTTTCTTCATTTGAGACACTATTGTTTACTGTTTATAATGTTTTTTTTAATTACTGTGAAATGTATTTTTATTCTAATTCTAATGCATTTTAAATGATGTAGCTTTGCATTATGAATTAATTTAATTTGCTTCTGTCACTGTGATAATAACGTGTTGTTGTTAACTTTCCATTTTTGCTACTTTGGCACAGATGCTAATGAGTTTTCTGGATGTTTCAAGCACAATAACATTGTATACCACCACATTTTTATAAACATCTTTTTAAAAATACGTTTAAAAAGCACTTATTTTTTAACCATTTTATTAAAATGTAAAACAACAACAGATCAGCTAATAGCCTAGTTGTTCGAAATATAAAATTCAAAAATAATGCTCATCTTTATCCACCACAGCAAGTACACAAATGTTTCAGGGATGTGCCTTCGTTTAATGTGCAAAGTAGCAAAAATGAAAAGGGTTTTCACATTACAGCAGCCTTACAAACAGTTAATATGCTTCTGATATCTGGATTAATGCAGGAAAATAAATGCATCTTTTTATTTGTTTGCTTATTTTATTTTATTTTTTTTTTTTACATATTTGTAAACTATAAATTAAGTGGTTTCCATTCTAATTAATTTAATTTTCCACGTTTATTTAATTATTTTTTTGCATTCCATATTCTTTGCATATTTATGTTCTACATGTACGTCTCAACAACAAACCTCAACAACCTCAATCAAACAATAATACTGTACCTGCTATGGTTTAGAACAAAGTTCAAAATTATTACTAATCCACATTTATTATAAGAAGTAACCATGTACTTGTATACTCAAAAATCTTGAAAGAGCTCATTGGTTTCTTTCCTTTCTGCCCTCAAGACAGACTTCACTGTGGTGTTAGTCCATAGATAAATTATATAAAACAACAGAATCAGGTTCTGGACGCACTGACTCTTTGTCCTGTGGACATCTAAACTACTGAATGTCAACTTACCCCTGAAAATACTGACACAGTCAATGTAAACTGGGAGTGGTGGAGTCACTTATTGTACTGAATGAAATTTGTCCATCTGTCTATTTACTAACGTTTGACTTCTCTTATGTCTTTTTGACTGAACTTGCAGTCGCTTGTAAGCTATACTATTTATTGTGTTGTAGTGCACAGTAATAAATGCATGTTTGTCTTGGCGGATCATTCCTTCCCCATGTACGTTTTCAACTTGTGATGGTTCACGCTGTAACTGTAGCATAGAGAATATAATACTAAGGAATGGAAAGAATTTATATATAACTCATTTGTATTCACTATGGGGGGGGGAGGGGATGAATATTAAAATGTTTCAAAAGACAACGTTCATAAGCTTTGGTTTATTTGTGAATTTAGTTGTATGATGGCCACAAAAACTAAGTTTGAAATACACTTGAAATAGTTAACCCTGGGTCATTGTAAACCCATGGGTAAACAGAATCCTGGGTTATTTTGCTTCACATTTCATACTTAACCCTAGCCTGACGTTGTCATACTCAATTCTAGTCAGAATATGAGTCTGATACTGCTCCATTGGGCTTTGGTTATTTGGGGCGTATTTCAACCGATCCAGGAAAGACCTCAATTGGATAGACCTACAACCAATCAGAGCTACAGAGTAAGTGACGTATGTTGAGCGACATAGTTGTCAACAGAACTCTTCTTAGCGACCATCGGGCCCAGCTGATAAATCAAACTTTTATCAGCTCGGATCAGGGCCAAAAGTTTGATTTATCAGCTGGGCCCGATGGTCGCTAAGAAGAGTTCTGTTGACAACTATGTCGCTCAACATACGTCACTTACTCTGTAGCTCTGATTGGTTGTAGGAAGGACGGCAAAGACATCTTTCCCATCGACAAATGCCTTGATCGCGGTGTTCCTCTTTGAAAATTAATGCGCTGTCGATATCTTCTATAACGGACGCGATGGCGGAATCTACACATCTCAGTTCTTCAACAGCCATCATTATTGTAAACTAATTGATCTTTTGCAAAGACTCGTCGCCCTTAGTTACTGTTGCTTTGTCCGACAAGCCGTGGCGCTGTCACGCCACACAGAGTGGAAAATACATCGCGGAGCAAAGCGGAAACTGACAACACGTCGACAGACGAGACAGAGCAGGTTACTTATGATATTAAACAAAGTCCCAGCTTTCAAACTGTGTAGTTATTAAATGTTATTTTGTGGCTCTTTAATGTGTTGTGACCATGACCGTGACAGATTGCTGTAGTGCCTCAGCTCAAGAGGCTCGTGAACCGATCATCTCTTCCTACTAGTCCATTTATAGCATCAAATAAACATGAATGAACATGAGAATGAATGTTGTTTCAAACGCGGAAAGACGTCAATATGCACAATTTTTCAAGTTTAACTCCACCGATGTTAATCTTCTAACTCCGGACTGCTTTGTTGGACAAAATGGCGGATGCGGCGTTCTGATTGGTTAGATCGCTTGTCAATCAAACTCCCCAAGCGCTCTTTGATGACGTGGGTCGTTACGTAACCGCAGATAGCCTGTCCATCATCGATTAAAGCCCGCCCTGGCAATTTGATTGGCTCGGCCTTCTGGGAGCCGAGCATAAAGCTGCATTCACGTCACCTCGTATTTACCGGAATCTTGAAATGACAACACGTGACGTTATATTCGGAGCCGTTCATGTCCTTTTGGTCCTTGGACTTGGAATTATGCGTTTCCATGGCACCACTATCAACACCTAATAAATGAATCTACAGCGGTCAGGTGGTACAGCGGCCACGTGGTACATCTGGGAGCTTTCAGAAAACTCCCAGCTTACAAGCTGTAATTACGAGCTCTACGAGGACTTGAACGCTTTTTACAAGCTAGAATATTGTAACTACAGGAATTACGAGGCCGCGTGAACGCACAATTAATTACTCCACAATGGATGGAGTCCAGACCGAACTTCCCGTCCAAAAAATGTTGTGGGCGGGGTTCGGGCTGGCACCCAGGCTAACTTAACCCAGGGTTAACGATTAATCCTGGGTATTCATAAACTGCCATTTTACACTGTCCTAAACCCTGGGTTAACGTCCTTATTTGCCTATTTGGGGTGTGTGTCACTGATTGGATGAATGCTGCAGTCCTGATATAAACAGTGAATGTAATAACCGAGGTCATAATGCACACATGCATGTAGGCTATGTTAGAGCCTATAGTTGTTTATTAAATAAAATAAATAAACACACGCATATGTAGCTGTTCATACTCCACTGTTTAAAACTGCACAAACCATCCATTCAAGACACAAACAATGAGTGTTTTACTGCAAAATATAATTAGAAGACTGAAAATAAAATAAAAAATAAATAGAACAAACATAAAACTACAATGACAAACACAGATATGAGCAATTAGCATATGAATCTCAAAAATGGTGACAAAATATTCAGACAATCAGATCAATTCTAGACATCACAAAAAGCTACTAAAAGACAACAAAAACCGCAGCAAAAAAATAAAAGCAAATAAAATTAAAGAAAATAAAAGGACAACTCAGCTGCATAATTTATTCATGCTGTGATGGTCAGTTGGTCAGTGTTGTATTTGTCCCGCCCCTCCTCCACTCTGATTGGACGGCTGGCTAAAAAGTGACAGTGATGAGCGCAGCGTTTTACTCAAAGTTGAACATCCCTCAACTCGAGGCGACCGGTAAAAAACGCCCAGCTCTCAGCGCTTCAGCGTGAAAAAGACGCTTCAGCGTGAAAAAGACGCTCAGCGCCTCGTTACGCTCCTGGCGTTTAAAAAACATGGCGTTCCCATTGAAAACAATTGAAAAAGTACGCTAGCAGCTGGAAAAAACGCTTAGGTGGACACACGGCCTTACAGTGTACTGATTCTTGATGTCTTTGTGTCATCTTAGCATAACTTTTTGTTTTTATTTTTTTCTTTAATCTTCTGATCAGTTTTGTTCCATTATAACATTTCAGGGACAGTCAGTTTTGTTCCTTTACAAGATTTTAGTAACAGTCGGGTTTGTTCGGTTGTGAGATTTCAATGACTGTCAGTTTTCAATGACAGTCGGTTTGCTTCTGTAACGAGATTTCAAAGACAGTCAGTTTTGTTCCTTTACGAGATTTCAATAATGGTCGGTTTTATTTCATTATGAGATTTCAATGACAGTCAGTTTTGTTCCTTTGTGAGATCTCAATGACAGATGGTTTCGTTCCTTTACAAGATTTCAATGATGGTCAGTTTTCGTTGTCAGTCAATCAAATTTTCATTTGTTCGGTTACGATATTTCAATAATGGTCGGTTTTGTTTCGTTAAAAGATTTTAATGACAGTTGGTTTTATTTCATTACAAGAGTTCACCTTTATGACATTTCAAAGACAGTTTTGTTTCTTTATGAAATTTCAATGATGGTTGATTTTGGTCCTTTACTAGATCCCAATGACAGTTAGTTTTGTTCCTTTACAAGATCTCAATGGTTGACAGTTTTGTTTTGTTATGAGATTTCAATGACGGTCAGTTTTGTTCTGTGACAAGATTTCAATAACAGTCAGTTTGGCTGTGTTACAAGATCTCAATGACGGTTTCCAGTGTCAGTTGGTTTTGTTCTGTTACAAAGTTTCAATGATGTTTGGCTTTATTCACTTATAAGACCTCAATGATAAAAAAAAATAAAAGAAAGTACAATTACAAACACAGATATGCGCAGTCAGCGTATGAATCTCAACAATGGTGACAACAAAATATTCAGGCAATCAGATTTAGTCTGGACATCACAAAAAGCTACTAAAAGAGATTTCAGTGACAGTTGGTTTTCATTGTCTGTCAGTTTTTTTTTTGTTTGTTTTTTTTCAGTTACGAGATCTCAATAAAAGTATGTTTTGTTCCCTTACAAGATTTCAATGATGGTCGGTTTTGTTCCATTACAAGGTTTCAATGGCGGTCAGTTTTATTTGGTTATGAGATTACAATGATGGTTGAGAGATTTCAATGAGCATATCAGACTTCTTTCAAAAACATGAAACATAGAAATGAAAAAAATAGAGTGCTTCCATGTAAGTTGTAAGAACTAATTAAAGTACTATTTCATTTGTAATGTGAAACTAACTAACTGCCTGCATGGTATGTGATGTAATGTAGGGATTATTTTTTGCCCCAGGGTTACACCCCTTATTTTCTGGGGTTTATTTTAACCCTATTTTCAGAACAGTTTATGGTGACTGTACTGGGGCATTGGGCAGTATGTGATGTGCTGTATGGACTATTTTACACCAGGGTTACACCCTTTATACAGTACATTGTGACTGTACTGCGGCGCTAGGACCCACTAAGGCCACAGGTTGATCAGACCTACTGACCTCTCTAACACCTCTTCCCGCAGCTACCCAGTCTACCAGGAGGTCTCCAATACAAATATAGACCAAGCTCAACCCTGCTTAGCTTCAGTGGGTGTGCAGGTGAAAGCTTTAGGTTGACCACTGCAAGACTTGTCAAGTATATGTCCAACCATGGACCCTCTTATGTAGAAATATAAATCTCAACAATGGTGACATGCTTCATGCTGCAATGTTTTCTATAACAGACTATTATAAGGTTGAAATTAACTGCATTACATCTATATAAATTTTTTTAAAAAATAAAATAAAAAACACTGTGTAAGATTAGACCACTAGATGACAACCTCTTTCTTGTGAACATCACCTGACCACATTTTCCATTGCTGTTTTAGCGACAGCTAACACAATTTCAGCCTCAAGAGAAAAGCTAAAACTAAAGGTGTTTACACAACATGTACTAAAAACGGAAACATTATTTCTTTGTACAGTTGTTGTGGCCCGATTCTAAGCTTGTTGCAAATGAATTTTTCTCCAAAAATCCTCTATTGTGTGGTGTCATTATGATTATTTAACTGCTCCTGATTAAGATGGACTGTCCCTAATCATATCCCCAATCGGGCTGCCTCTGATTTGTTAACCATGACAGCCAATGAGAGTGAGCAAGCATCACCTACTGGATGTTGCGTGCTTCTCTATCTGAAACTTGGCAGCCACAAACATGCCACGATTTTGCAGGCTCAAAATCGGGCTTAAAATCTTTGTGTGTGTGGCCAGCCTTACTTAGTATTTTGTTTAGTCTTGTTTCCAGTCCAAATATCTAAAAAAAAAAAAAATTCAAATCCAGATGCTTTTACTAGATAAGTAAGATGACTTTTTGATTTTTGTTCTTGTTTTCTCAAAGTTAAGTGAGTTTTTGCTTAAAAAAAAGCAAAATTATCTGCCAGTGTGGTAAAAAAAAAAAATAATTCAAATCCAGATGCTTTTACTAGATAAGCAAGATGACTTTTTGATTTTTGTTCTTGTTTTCTCAAAGTTAAGTGAGTTTTTGCTTAAAAAAAAGCAAAATTATCTGCCAGTGTGGTAAAAAAAAACCACACCGTTTGGGATGGAAACAAGATTTCAAACAGAAACAAGATCATTACCCCATTGACAGATAATTTTGCTTGTTTTAAGCAAAAAAAAAAATACTTCATTTTGAATTATTATTATTATTTATTTATTTATTGTGAAAGCATCTGGATTTAAAAAATTGTATTTAGACTGGAAACAAGACAAAAACACTAAACAAAAAAAAAACATTTTTTACAGTGTAATTATAAACACATTACCAACCCTGTTACCACAACATGAGATCATGTTATATTGCAGAAATCAGTTAGATTAAAAAATCACATTGATTTTTTTAACAGTGTCTTTAGTACCTTTCTGGACCTTGAAAGTGTTGATTATATTGCTGTTTATGGACAAGTCATATATCTCTTGGGTTTCATCAAAAATATCTTAATTTGTGTCATAAAGATGAACAAAGTTCTTACAGGTGTGAAACGACATGAGGGGGAGTAATAAATGACCTAATTTTCATTTTTGGGTGAACTAGCCCTTTAACGCTGTTCCGGAGCAGGGTTTCATAACCCCGGATAAAAAGCGCTGCTAACGCTTCTAAATTACAAGTGTGAAACGTTCCTTTATCGAGGTTTAAAAGAGGTGATTAGAACAACGATAACACAGTGTTAAGTAAAGTGTGGAAAAAAAAGTGAATGTCTTTTCATTAATTTCAAATTTGCAAGCAAACTTAAAGGAATAATAGTTCACTCAAAAATGAAAATTACCCCAAGTTCGGTGTCCATTTTAGGACATTCTCACATATGAGACCTGACACCTGACGTTGTTTTTTCTGAGACCTGAAGCCTTTTATTATGAGGCATGATGCCTTTTTGTTGTATGAGTGAGGTGTGAGAATGTCCTAAAATGAACACCGTACCCAAGATTTACTCACCCTCAAGCCATCCGAGGTGTATATGACTATCTTCTTTCAGACCAACACAATCTGAGTTATATTAAAAAATATACTGGCTCTTCCAAGCTTTACAATGGTATGGCTGTCTGCCGGAAGCTAGTTATTATAGTTTATAAAGTTGTAAATATGGATATTTTTCCCCTGACTTGCTTTGCTTCAGAAGGCCTTTATTAACCTCCTGGAGCCGCATGGATTACTTTTATGATGGATGGATGCACTTTTTTGGCCTTCAAAATACGCATTCACTACCAGTATCAAGCTTGGAAGAGCCAGGATATAATATAACTCTGATTGTGTTCATCAGAAAGAAGATAGTCATACACACCTAGGATGGCTTGAGGGTTTTTTCATTTTTGGGAGAACGTCTCGGTTACAAAGGTAACCCTCGTTCCCTGAAGGAGGGAACGGAGACGTACGTCAGACAGACCGACGAATAGGAATCTCGCCAGAGAAGCCAATCTACTTCGAGTGTAACTAAACGAGCCAATGCACATTGGCATGCAATCATCTGCACCAGCTGCTCACCTCGCAGCGCGGGTATATAATGAGCAGCAGGTGCGTTGCATCTTCAGGTTTTCACTGAGGAGCCGAACCAAGCAGGCGGCAGCACAGCAGGACAACAACTGTGGCGACGGGACGTACGTCTCCGTTCCCACCTTCAGGGAACGAGGGTTACCTTTGTAACCGAGACGTTCCTATTCAGTCGGTCACGTTCGACGTACGTCGGACAGACCGACGAATACGAATCCCTACCAAAGCGCCACATGAGCTGCCCTCCTCCAGCGCTCTGTTGTAAGCCACCTGAACCCCCTTGCCTGTGGACGGTGGGACAGGGCTAACACACAGAGAGGGTCGATCACTGTTGTTCCAAAACCCATTCAGTGAGACTATTGGATAACGCTGGGAAAGCGTAACCTTCGTTTGAAGGAACGCTGCGGAAGGCACATCCTTCCCCGAAGGAGTTATGTGGAGAAGTACATATGGACTAACCCTGTAGGGCTGTGCTACATATGGAAGAACTGGGGTGACTCCAACTCGATAGAGATGGGTTCTCCCAGAGGGAAAGACACAGGCTTCGTTTAGGAGCAGCCGTGGAAAAAGCCATATGGGATCCCCGTAGGGTCACACATATGGAACCCAGCCTAAATCCGGTTCTCAAGGATACAATGGAGTATAGGCCTGGCGCCAGACGCTCCGCCACGTCGGCTGCCGAAGGGTAACCGGAGGACTCAACAGGGTCTGCCCGTAGGGACTCTCTGGAGAATAGAACGCGCCTGTAGCGCAGCAAGCCGACACTAAGCCGGGGCCTCTCCGTGCCTCTGACCTGAGGCGAGAACACGGGAGGAGACCGGCTCGACACGAAGGCTATAGTATCTAGCGAACGTGTTAGGTGTCGCCGAGCCCGCAGCTCTACAAATGTCTGTTAGCGAGGCGCCACGAGCCAGCGCCCAGGAGGATGCCACACCTCTCGTGGAGTGAGCATGCAACCTGAGCGGGCAGGGCACGCCCTGAGCTTGGTAAGCCAGGGCGATGGCATCCACTATCCAGTGGGCCATCCTCTGCTTGGAGACCGCCTTTCCCTTCTGCTGGCCTCCGTAACAGACAAAGAGCTGGTCTGAGGTCCTGAAGCTTCGAGTTCTGTCTAAGTACAGTCGCAAGGCGCGAACTGGACAGAGCAAAGCCAGGGCTGGGTCTGCCTCCTCCGAGGGCAGCACTTGCAGGCTCACTACCTGGTCCCTGAAGGGAGTGGTAGGAACCTTGGGCACATAGCCAGGCCGGGGTCTTAGTACCACATGGCTATCACCCGGCCCGAACTGTAGGCACGATTCGTCGACCGAAAATGACTGCAGGTCCCCTACCCTCTTGACGGAGGCCAATGCCACCAGCAGCAAAGTCTTCATAGACAGAATCTTTAAGTCTGCTGACAGCAAAGGCTCAAAGGGAGCAATCTGAAGTGCTCTGAGCAACAGAGTAAGGTCCAAAGAGGGTATGGAGGGGGGACGAGGAGGATTTAACCGTCTCGCCCCCCTAAGGAACCTGACGACCAGGTCGTGCTGACCAACAGATTTGCCATCTATGTGGTCGTGGTAAGCGGAGATAGCAGCAGAATGGACTTTGAGGGTGGAGGGGGACAGCCTACGCTCCAACCCCTGCTGCAAGAAGTAAAGCACGACACAGATCGAGCATCTTCGGGGGTCTTCCCGGCGAGAAGAGCACCACTCGACGAACAGGTTCCACTTCGAGGCGTAAGCACGTCTCGTAGACAGTGCGCGAGCCGAAGTGATGGTGTTAAGTACCTCGGGGGGAAAGTCACCTAGAACCTCCGCGTCCCGTCCAGGGACCAGACATGGAGTTTCCAGAGGTCTGGACACGGGTGCCAAAGAGTGCCCCGTCTCTGAGAAAGAAGGTCGTTCCTCAGAGGAATGGGCCAGGAAGGGGCTGTCGCGAGGAGTGAAAGTTCTGGGAACCAGGTCTGGTTGGGCCAGTAAGGCGCAATCAGCAAGACCTGCTCCTCGTCCTCCCTGACTTTGCACAGAGTCTGTGCAAGTAGGCTCACTGGGGTAAACGCATATTTGTGCAGGCCCCGGGGCCAGCTGTGTGCCAGTGCGTCTGTCCCGAGTGTTCCCCCGGTCAGAGAGTAAAACAACTGGCAGTGGGAGGTTTCTGGTGAGGCAAACAGGTCTACCTGAGCCTCTCCGAACTCTCTCCAGATCAGCTGAACCACCTGGGGGTGGAGTCGCCATTCTCCTGGCAGCGCAGCTCGTGATAGCTCGTCGGCCACACGGTTGAGCACACCGGGGACATGAATGGCGCGAAGCGACCTCAGAAACTTCCGACTCCACAGGAGGAGATGGCGGGCGAGTTGCGACATGCGACGGGAGCGTAGACCACCTTGATGGTTGATGTACGCAACGGTCGCAGTGTTGTCCGTACGGACCAGTACATGCTTGCCCCGTAGCAGGCCTTTGAGGCGGCTCAGAGCAAGGCGTACTGCCAGCAACTCGAGGCAGTTGATGTGCCAATGCAGATGGGGTCCCGTTTAAACCCCTGACACTGCATGCCCGTTGTACGTGGCACCCCAGCCGGTGGCAGAAGCATCTGTGAACACCACCTGTTCTAAGGGCACTCCTGCCCGAAGAAACAAGGGGTCCGACCACGGACTGAAGGTTCGGCGGCACTCCTGAGTGATTGACACCCGGAACGTGCCGCGCTGCCACGCCCATCTCGGGACTCGGCCGTGAAGCCAGTGCTGAAGCGGTCTCATATGAAGCAGACCGAGCGGTGTTACAGCCGCAGCAGCCGCCATATGCCCCAGGAGCCTCTGAAAGAACTTCAGTGGGACCGCTGTCCTGCCGTTGAACGTATTCAGGCAGTTCAACACTGACCGAGCACGTTCCTCTGTGAGGCGTGCCATCTGCTCGACCGAATCCAACTCCATACCGAGAAAAGAGATCCTCTGCACCGGGGCGAGTTTGCTCTTTTCCCAGTTGACCTGAAGCCCCAACTGGCTGAGGTGTCTGAGCACCAAATCCCTGTGTTCGCACAACTGATCCCGGGACTGTGCTAAAATGAGCCAGTCGTCGAGATAGTTGAGAATGCGAACACCCTGTTCTCTCATGGGAACAAGGGCTCCCTCCACGACCTTCGTGAAGACGCGGGGAGACAGGGCCAGCCCGAAGGGTAGGACTCTGTACTGATATGCCCGACCTTCGAACGCGAACCGCAGGAAAGGCCTGTGTCGCGGATGGATCGAGAAATGAAAGTACGCGTCCTTCAGGTCGATCGCTGCAAACCAATCCCGGGGACGGACGCATTCGAAAATGCGTTTCTGCGTGAACATCTTGAACGGTAGCTTGTGAAGGCCCCGATTCAAGACGCGCAGATCCAGGATCGGTCGTAACCCGCCGCTTTTCTTGGGTACAATGAAGTAGGGACTGTAGAACCCTGACCTCATATCGGCTGGAGGGACCGGCTCTATCGCATCCTTCGCCAGTAGGACTGCGATCTCCGCACGCAAGACAGGGGCATCGACATCTTTCACTACAGTGAAGTGGACACCCCTGAACCTGGGGGTCGCCGGGCGAACTGAATCGCATAGCCGAGCCTGATGGTCCGAATGAGCCAGCGGGACGGACTGGTGAGCGCTAACCAGGCCCCCAGAGACCGTACCAGCGGGACCAGAGGAACCACAGGCGCACCCGCAGCGGGGCAGCGAGGTGGAACGCAGAGACGCGGCCCGGGGGGCTCTCTCTGCGAGGCGGCCCGACGCGGCGTCACAGTGTGCTGTGCAACACTTACCTGCTTCCACGGGTGGACAGAGGGAGCAGTCGAGGCTTTGACTGCCTGCTGCTCGCTGCTGTCCGCTGGCGAGAGAAGAGGGGGATGAGAGTGGTGAGGTTCTTGCCCTCCCACTGCTCTCCGAGCCCTCTTCGGACCCGGAGATACAGGAAACTGCTCTTTTATTGAGAATTTGGGTACCGCTGGCTGTTGGGCCAGCGGCGGAACAAAAACAGAAGGAAACAAAAGATTCTCCACCCGGCCCTCCTCCGGGGAAAGGAGCGGTGCGGTCACCACCTCCTGTAGAGCAGTCCTCTCCATCTCCGGGTCGCCCGTCCTAGGGCCGCTTGGACTTGGCCTTGCCACCCTTCTTCTTGGGGGGTGGCGGGACGGGCTGGGCGCCCCGACCGCGACTGGCTCCACGGCGCCGCTTAGCCGGAGGCTGCTGCTGCTGGGGCGCGGGAGCGGGGGCGGCCGCAGGGGGGCGCCCTCGGCGACGAGCAGTCTGAGGTGCTGCGGGCGGTGGTGGAGCAGCAGCTGACCGCCTCGGCAGGATATGACTGATGGCCTCAGACTGCTTCTGTACAGTCGAGAACTGTTGGGCAAAGTTCTAGACCGCGTCGCCGAAGAGGCCGGTCTGGGACACGGGGGAATTAAGAAACCTGACCTTGTCGGTATCCCTCATGTCTGCGAGACACAGCCAGAGATGGCGCTCCTGGACCACAAGTGTGGACATCGCACGACCCACTGACCGCGGCGTAACCTTCGTCGCACGAAGAGCGAGGTCCGTCGCGGCACGAAGTTCCTGAAGAACTTGTGGGTCATGACCACCCTCGTGCAGATCCCTCAGTGCCTTGGCCTGATGGACCTGCAACAACGCCATAGCGTGTAGGGCAGAGGCAGCTTCCCCACAGGCCTGGTAAGCCTTGCCGGTAAGATCCGACGAGTGCTTACAGGCCCGGGAAGGGAGAGACGGCTCCCCCCGCCAGGTGGAGTTAGGGCACAGTTGCATAGCAACGGCCCGTTCCACAGGGGGTATGCGCGTATAACCCTTCGCTGCCCCGCCGTCAAGGGTGGTGAGGGAGGAGGACCCACCGACACGGTTTCGGGCAGTAAAAAGGTGCCGTCCACGTGCCAGTGAGCTCTTCATGCACCTCCCGGAAGAAAGGCACTGGGGTGGGGGGCTGAGAACCAGCCCTTGCCACCCCGAGATACCAATCGTCCAACCTCAAGGGTTCGGGACACGGTGGAGGATTCCACACGAGCCCGACCCTGTTGGCGGCCCGGGAAAGCATAGCCATCATTTCCGGGTCTGAATCGGGCACAGTTGTCACTCCCGGGGGAGGCAGCTGCGCCGAATCGTCATCCCCGGAAGTATCAGGCTCACCCTCCGATGCAGCGATCGACATCCGGTCATCCTGGGGAGCTCCGAAGGATACGGATGGTACACACCTCTGGGGTGGTCCACCGCGCTCCCCAGGCAGCTCTACTGGCTGCGGAGTGCAGGAGGAATGAGGGTTCCTAGGGGGTTGGTTCCCCGAAGGAAGCGCGCTCACCGTGATCCTCAGGTCACCAGTGCTGCTGCCCGAAGCAACCCTCTGAGGAGGATTGGAACGAGGCAACGGCACCGGGACTCCGCCCCTTTGCAGGAACTGGAGTCTAGACCGCAACTCCGCGACGGTCATCATCCCACAATGGGTACATGACTCGTCCACAAACGCCGCCTCAGCGTGCCTTAAGCCCAAGCACGCGATACAGCGTTGGTGACCATCCCGGGGCGCCAGGTAACGACCGCATCCAGCAGCACACAAGTAGAACGACATCTTTAAAAAGACGCGAGCTACTCGTGTAAGCTCTTTCAAGGACTGACTCTTTTAGGTGCTGAAGCACGCAGGGGAATAGTCGCTGCAGCACAGACAGGGAATGTGCAGCCTGTCGTGTGCACTCTCTTTGCAAACGCTGCTCTTACCAGCTGTGAGAACAGCTTTTTAGCGCTCTTAAGCGCACCGTCACCAGCCGTGAAAACGGCCTTCACGCTGATACACAGCTTAATTTGCTCAAATAAAAAAGGCAAAACACAAAGCAAAGAAGAAAAAATCGGCCCCGCTGCTGTGCTGTTCCTCCTGCACCGGACGAAAAGAGCAGTCAGAGAGAGCTGGCTCGTTGAAGTCCGTTCTTCAAACACTCGCTCGTAGAAACCACCGTGTTTGCAGTAGTTCGGCTCCGAAGCGAAAAGCTGAAGATGCAACGCACCTGCTGCTCATTATATACCCGCGCTGCGAGGTGAGCAGCTGGTGCAGATGATTGCATGCCAATGTGCATTGGCTCGTTTAGTTACACTCGAAGTAGATTGGCTTCTCTGGCGAGATTCCTATTCGTCGGTCTGTCCGACGTACGTCGAACGTGACCGACTGAATGGGAACTATTCCTTTAGACTACCTTCACTTATTTTTCTAAATTTTTAGCTTGAAAAGTGTGCTTGTGCAATATTAATACCTTTAAATTCTTTAAAACTAAAATAGTTTGTTTGTTTGTAGGCCTATCGAATGCAAAGACATTCTAACATTTTGAAATGTGACTGAAATAGCTAAATACAGTACTTATTCCAGCTATCCTAGACTACTGGTTTCCACTCCTTCCTTCTTTCTGCTACACAAACACACATGCGTGTTCTGAGGGTGTGTGTTCCTTTGAGGATTTGTAGTCTTGACAAACAAACGGAAGGACTGGAAGTCTCTGTCTTATATGCTTCCCAAACGAATAATGAGATCAGAACACAACATACCATGATGGGATCTCTCTCTTCGCTGTGCCCTGTGACTTTCAAGTGGATTTGAAGGAAAGGCAAGCATGCTTTGAATATGGAAAAAATTCTCCTATTATAACTTACAGGTAAGAATTACCAAACCTGTCTATATATCTATCTACACTTAAAAATAAAGGTTCATAAAGGATGTTTTCACAGTGATGCCATAGAAGAACCTTTCAGTGAATAGTTCTTTAAAGATTTTTTCTTAGTGAATGAAGAACATTTTAATTTTAGTTTTCAATGGATAATAAAGGTTCTTCACCATCAATGTCAATAAAGAGTGAATTTATCTATTTGTCTGTCTATCTCTGTCTGCCTGACTGTCTGTCGATCTATTGCTTTAACCAATAGACTTTTATTCATAATAGATAATCGAGCTCATCTATTTCTATTATTTTTGTCATTAGTTTAGTCACTGTTATATGTCTTCTCAAACATCTCTCCTGTTCCTTTTTTTTTTTCCCCGGTGTAGAGCAGGAAGTGGGATGGGTCGTTTGTACCTGATCGAGCCGGCTGTTGGCATGTATGCGTTTGCCATGTTTATGATCTACCCTCTGCTGCAGCAGTATGTGTACCGTAGGCTGTGGTTTGAGTTGAGTGGCACAACCTACCCTGCAGAGAGTCTGTCTCATTGCTCAAACAACCACAGCTATTTCACCATACACCAGGTGAGAGGTCACAACCGGTGACATGCGAGACATGATTCTTTTCATGATTCACTTCTGACTTCCTAAAATCTTCTTCAAAATATGTTTATCTATGTTAAGGCATTTATCCCATGTTAAGTGAAGATCTGAATATAATGTGTAATGGTAACGACATTTACAAGTTAGCTACCAGTCAATTAACTTTGAATCTATAACTTGCAAATGGATTGATTCTAATGTAAATATGCCATGCTACAAACTACTTTTTGGAAAAACGGTTGGAAAAATTATCTAAAGTATTTGGTGTTATGGCAATGACGGCTCTATTAAGGACAATAATTTTTGTATTTGTTTTTTATTGCATACTGATTAAATACCATTTGAAATTAAATTATGAATAATTTTAAGTTCCAAAATATGCATAAATTAATCACATATGGGAAATTAAAACATCTGGCTAGAATAAAACTGAAATAAAATAAATATTAGATAAATATTAGATGAAAAGCTAAATGAAAATGAGAAATGCTGCCTTGGCAACTAAATGAAATTTTGAACTTATACTGAACTAAAATTGAAATAATAATAATAAATAAATCCGAAGTATTTATATTAAAAAAATAAATAAAAATAACTAAAGCAAACAACAAAATTACAAAAACTTAATATAAAATTAAAAATATAATAGTGCATAATATATATATATTTTTTAAAAGTATTATTTAACTTTCAATATTTATAGAAATCATGAAAAATACATGAAGACGCAATAAACAATTTAATGCTAATTTAATAAACAAAAAATAATAATTGCATATTGATTTAAAACCAATTGAGTTGAAATTAAGATTTTTTTTTAAGTTCCTATAAAAGATGCACAAATTGATAATATGGTGAAATTAAAACATCTGGGTAGAATAAAGCTGAAATAAAATAAAGTATAAATATTAGATGAAAGTTTAATTAGATGCACTAAAATGACTAAAAGGAAATAAATAAAAACTTATAATGAACTGAGATAATAATAATAAATCCTAAATATGTATGTTTAAAAAACTAATAAAAATGACAAAATCTCACAACAAAATAAGTAAAACTAAATATAAAAAAAATATTGAACCTTCAATATTCATAAAAATCATGAAAAATACAGTCACAATAAACAATTTAATCCTAATTTAATAAAAGGTAGAAGTATTTTTAAATATTTAAAAGATAAAATACAAATATACTGGCAAATAAAACAACTCAGAGAATGACAGATAAAAATCTTTGAAAGAGAATCAGGTTTGACATTCATTTTGTTTACTTTAGTGCGTTCAGAGACTAGACTGTTTGCTATGTAGTTAATGTAAAATTTACATTGATGTTCTTATCTCAATAAAGGAGTTCTGGAGAACCGGTTATATAAAGTTGAGCTCATGTTTTGTATTCTTTTCTGTTTCTCTTTGTGTGTGAGATAATTCCTTTTCAATTCATGAGCCCTTTATTGTGGATTGGCTTGTCATTTGATACGTTTGAAATACCATTGACCGTTGAAATAATTTACTTCATGTTCACTTTCACTCCCTCCCTACATCTCTTTCTAACTCTCTAAGCTTTACAGGCAGAACTAGACAGAATTTGTTGGTGATGATAAACATTTGATCTGAAACTCCAGTTTTTCTCTTCTCTCTTCAGGCAGTGCAGAAGGAGACATCTCTTTTCCTCCTCCAGAGTGAACTGTGCTTTCTCATTCCCAGTCTCATATCCGCGCTACTCCTGGTCTCATACAGTGACTACTGCGGGCGTAAAGTTGCCATCGTTCCTCCTCTGGTGGGCGACACTCTGTTCTCCCTGAGCTACGTTTTGGTCAGTAGATTCTCCTTCAGCCTCAATTACCTGTTAGCTGCCTCCTTCCTATCAGGCCTGATGGGCGGACCCGCCAGTCTGATCGGCGGATGTTTCGCCTATGTGGCTGATCTCTGCGGAGAAGATCCGGAAGGGCAGAAAACTGTCCGAATGGCTCGACTGGACATGATTTTAGGGGTTTTGTCTGGTTTAGCTTCTCTGTGCACTGGATTCTACATTGAAGCAGCTGGTTTCACTTGGCCCTTCCTCACCGCAGCCTGTGTGCATCTGGTAAACCTCCTCTTTGTGCTGGTGGTTTTGAAGGAGTCCCTGGTTCTTCCAAATCCCATTCTGTCAACATCCAGCCCCTCAGCTTCAGAAGCCCCTCGACTGCGACAGTCTCAAGCTCTTACCGCCCGTCTGCAAGGCGTCTACCTGCTCTTTGCGGCCTCCAAAAGGAGAAGGAACGAAGTGCTGTTGCTCATGCTTGCTGCTTTTGCCTTTTTCAGGGTGATTATGATAATTATGACCTTATTCACAAGTTCCATCATTTGGTGTGTAAGTGTGTAAGGTTTGTGTCTGTAGTGGCACAAAACAGAATTGCAAAAATAATTATATAATTAAAGGTGCTAAAGAGGATGTTTTGTTTTATAAATTTTTGCAATATTGAAACTGTCTTTACTAACTGATAAAAGACTATTTATTAGGTGCGCTGTAAGGAATAATATTAATATACATCATCTGTGCACGAGGTAGGGCCTTAAAAAAATCAGCCAATCGTTTAAAGGTACAATTTGTAAAATTTTTGCAGTAAAATATCCAAAAACCACTAGGCTAGTGTTATATATTTTGTCCAGCTGATTACTAACAATATCTCTAATGTTTTCAACTACCTGTAAATCATGAGAAAATTCCCATTCTAAACAGTGACACGGGGCAGTGCAGTCGCCTGTCAATGACGCAGTTACCTTTGTTACCGCCTTTACTGACGTAGAAACCACATGACAACAGTGCCGTGGACAAATGCGGAAGTAGTGTCTAGTGTCCAGCAAACCACTAGCTCGCTTCAAGCAGTTCCTTATTTACTTCTTGCACGTTTTATGGTGGATTGTGTTAATTATTTATGGAACATAATTACTGTTTACCATCTGCCGCTGGTTCTGTCAACAAGTAAAGCTCCCGTAAACTCATGACCGGAAAAGCGGAAGCGGCGCCGGCGACTGTCATAATAAAAGTCCCACTGCTCGTGAGGCGTGTGTTGATCAATCGCTCCAGCTCCTCGTTCAGCTCCACAACACTCGGTCCTGCTCTGCTTCATACTACAGTAACGTTAATAATCGCATCCACGAACGTTCTTCCAGACTCCAATCCCTATTCTTTTGCACCGTCCGTTGAGATGGAGACCACATGTCCCAAGTTTCCACTCTAAAACTTTACGTCATCAAACTACGCCTTTGTTTTGAATAGGCTTCTAGCGACGTCTAGCGGAAAAAAATATCACAAATTGTACCTTTAAGTGGTCATCACGTAAACGATTGGCCCTCTGGCTTGTCAATCACTGCCGTGATGTTCCTTGTGAGAGTTATGCGTGGCTGCGCTTTCCAGTAACTTTCCACACTCCACAGGCGCCGCATGCAATGTTTTTGCCAGGAGACAGGAGTAACAACAGCAGATTATGAGTTACCTGCGGTGAGTCCGACATAATGAATCCACTAACATGACACAGCGAATGCCGGTGGTAAACACTCGTGTTCCAATAATACTCGTGCACGAATTTGGGAGGCGTTCCCTCAAAATGAGCTGTGAAGGAGGGGGGTTGTTCTTACGCATGTGCTCATTTCAAAAACTCAGTAACAGTCTTTGGTTTCTCAGTCGACGAAAAGATCCTCTTTAGCACCTTTAAAGCTGCACAAACCGATAAGTGTTCAAAACTATCTCCTTACCTTAGCCCGATTCATAACTGGAAGACTGTAATAATGTTTTGTAATTTGAGTGGTTCGGGTCAGTTTCCTTGGGAAATACGAGTTTGCTGCCATTCGTCTTTGCGTCATTACGTCACGTCTGCATACACAAAGAAGAAGTCCCAGCTGTAGGTTATAGCTCCTCATTGCAGTACATGAAATCCAGGGGCGAGGTTGGATCCAGATTCAGGGTGTGGAGATGGGTAGGTTTAGGGATCAGTGTTTGGTGTAGGCAATCAGTACTACGATTGACATGACCAATAAAATATTAAGAATTGGCTGCATTGACCTGGCTTCTGATGTCACACTTGGATGTGGTCTGGGTTGAATGTCCTCCACAGGTTGCAGCGAGCTTCTCATATGTAAAGTGAGAGGAGTTGGATCTGCATCCAACCTCACCCCCTGGATCTTGTGTTATGCAGTGAGGACCATCTTGGTTATTTTGTGTGGTGGCGGATCATTTGTAGCCTTTTCTTACAGCAGCTGGAATAATTAAATGTCATTTTAATGGCGGATTGTAATACAGAAAGTTCTAAACTACAATCATCATTGACAACTGTTGAATCACCAGTTTTTACAGTAGTAAAAAACAAGACTTCGGAGTAACTACAGCAAAAAAAAAAAAAGGAAAGCGACCGGGCCTGTGCAAAAACAAGAATAAATATCAGCAGGGCTTTTGAAAGGTAGTGTGTTCTAAGGAACATTAAAATGCTTTTTGAAGTTCATTTTTTCATTCATTCGTTTCTTTATTTAACCAGGTTAAAAAACTCATTGAGATTAAAATCTCTTTTACAAGAGTGACCTGGCCAAGAAAGCAGCAGCAATAACATAGACATACAAATATACATCAAGAAAAATACAATCAAGGATAACAGCAGCAATTTACCAAAGGATAAAACACACAATCTGTTAAAAGTAACTTAAACTCATTTAGTGATGGAATGTTGTTAACATTAACAATTTGAGAACAAGGTATATCAATACTAATAATTTGACATGATCTTAAGCTAACTTTGCGATCGTTATAGATTTATCACCATTGGTAGCTTGATTTATTGTAAAAAAAAAAAAAAAAAAATCAGTTGGTCAGAACAAAAGTGGCAGACGTGTTAATCACTTGTTTATATGATATTTTTAACTTCTTATGATGTACAGTGAATATCCACACTGGTGTATTGACCGACACAACACACATACAACTCAAAACATTCGATTTATCTGCTCTGAGTAGTCGTGCCGATGCACAACCCACCTATAGATGACAATTTCGCAAATAACTGCAATTGCAGGTTTGGCGACAAAGAGGCAAAACTTATTATAAACTTGTTATATTGACAGGTTATACTGTAAGTTTTCTGAATTCATACAATATAATTGACCCGATTCAGCTTCAGAGTAAATATATATAAACAAAAGGGAAATTACACAATTACACAGAAATGTACACTTTTATGTACACAAAAATGCATTACATTAATCAAAAGTGGCAAAGAGATTTATAACCTAACAAACAATTTCTATTTAAAAAATGCTGTTGTTTTGAGCTATTTTCAGCATGAGTAGCAAATCAGCATATCAGAATGATTTCTGAAAGACTGAAGATTGAAGTAATGATGCTAAAAATTCAGCTTTGCATCACAGGAATAAACTTTTAAATATATTAAAACAGAAAACAGTTGTTTTAAAATGTCATAATATTACAGATTTTTCTGTAATAATTTGATCAAATCTCTTGATGAGAGACTTCTTTCAGAAACCGATCCCAAACATTTGAATTGGTAGTGTATATACAAAAATAAATGTAACATACTTTGTGTGTGTGTGTCCCTCACAGGTAGCTCTCCAGGGTGGCATGTCCATCTTCATCTTGTATGAACTGAACACTCCTCTGTGCTGGAGTGAGGTGTTGGTGGGATATGGCTCGGCTCTCTCCACTGCCATGTATCTGGTGAGTTTTGCCGGTGTGGCACTGCTGTCCCGCTGTCTGCCTGATGCCTACATCATCCTACTGGGGTTGATGTCCGTGGCAGCCGGCCTCATCATGGCAGCATTTGCCAAGTCTACTCTGCTCATGTTCCTGGGTAAGACTGAGTTTGGACATTTATGGAGTTTCTAATGGATAGATGGATGGATAGATGGACTATTTTCAGGTGAAACAATGGCCTATGTTTTATTCATTGCAGTGCGGCTGCCTTTGCTGCTGTCCATCATGCCAACTCCTGTACTACGCTCAATGATGTCCAAAATAGTATCTGGATCTGAACAAGGTAAGAATATTAGTGAAGTTCACAATGTAATTTCGGGAGGAGTGAACCCATCTAATCTTTCAATTAGTGAAATTCAAACACAATCTCAAGAGGAGGGAACCCTAATCTTTCAATTACGTCCAGAGCATATAAGCAGCTACTCACCATGCTCTGGCATCAGTTGTTTCGATATCCCTCCACCTCCCTAATTCCATAACATAATCTAGGCATCTCATCTCATCCTCTTCCAGCCACTAGTAGTCCCTGGGGGGTATATCCAATCTTGAGTTGAAGCTGCTTCCTCGAGCCCTCCACAGCGGACAGCAAGCCAAATACGCTTAACCTTATTAGCTTAAAGATTTTATGAGGAAACAAACTCGTGAAATAGTGTAGAACAGAATAGAATAACTTTTTAGATTAATTTTAATGTCAGATGTTACTGTATTTTGCACATCATTCCCACATTCCCAGCTAAATAAATCCAGTCACTGCAAAAAAGTCCCACACATTCACATGAACTCTGAATTATTGATGGCTGTGTAAAGTTGTTCCTTGTGCCTGTGTTTTTGTGTACAGGTGCCATGTTTGCGTGTATAGCCTTTGTGGAGATGTTGAGTGTTGGTGTTTCATTTACAATGTTCAGCAGCATCTATGCAGCTACACTGTCCTGGTTTTCCGGGTTTACTTTCCTGCTGGCTGCAGCCCTCACTCTCATACCAGCCACCCTGATCTGGTGAGTAGCCCACATCTATATCCTTCAAAAAATAGCTCAGCCAAAAATGTAAATTCTGTTATTTAGTCATGTCTAAATCTGTATGCTGTTGTTTTGTATGTGGAATATAAAAGTAGAAAAATGAAGAATTATTACACATCTCATGCCATAAAATGGCAGTACATATAAAACAGACAAAAATTGGTGTTTTACCTGAAATAATCAGTGTCCTTCACTTCTACACTACTTGTCATTCACTAAAGTCTTTCTCTTTTCAAGCGTCACTGATTTTATCTCAGACTGAGGCTGTGTCAGAAATCGCATACTCTCTTGAGTAGGTTCTTATTTTGAATTAAGAAATTACTTAACCACCACTAAAAAAGTATGTTCTAAATAGTATGAATGTAATTTGGACATACTACATTCACCATGTTGTCATTATCATGTGACCTACAAGCTTCAGTTGCGTCGTTTCACTGCCATTCATAAATCCTCTTCCCGCAATCATCTCATGGGTTTCATCTCATGGGATAGAAAAGTGTCCGTCGTATGCACACTTCAGAATCTCGCTGGAAGTAGTAGGTCATCCGGGTACTTTTTTTGTCACATACTGTTTTTCACCTACTTTATAGTAGGGAAGTATTTCGGATGTTTATTCGTACTAGCCAATAATTTTCCTTTGCTGGCTGTGAAGAAGCATTTCATTAGTTGTACCTACCAAATGAATATGCCCCCTTAATTAAAGTTGCTGGTTTGAGTCTGAATGAAACTCAAAAATGAGGCAGATTGTTCGTGACAGAATCATCAACCGGAGTAACGATGGGTGCTTCTCAATCAGATGGCTGCGTCCCAGTAAAGCTGCATATCTCAGCTGCCATGTCATCAAGCTCCATCAAAATTTGTCTCAATTTAAAGGATTCTTTAAAGGCAGCCTTTGTTTCGTTTTCCAGCTTTTTAATGGATTGTGATGACTCGTTTCCACAATTATCAACAATCCAAATCTAGTAAAGTTTTAACTTTTAAAGGTGCCATCAAACGTTTTTTTAACAAGATGTAATATAAGTCTAAGGTGTCCCCAGAATGTGTCTGTGAAGTTTCAGCTCAAAATACCCCATAGATTTTTTTTTTAACTGCCTATTTTGGGGCATCATTAAATATGAGCCGATTTATGCTGTGCGGCCCCTTTAAATCTCGTGCTCTCCGCCCACGGAGCTCGCGCTTGCCTTAAACAGTGCATAAACAAAGTTTATACAGCTAATATAACCCTCAAATGGATCTTTACAAAGTGTTCTTCATGCACATGCATGTGTCGGATTATGTGAGTATTGATACTGTTATATTGTTTACATTGATTCTGAATGAGTTTGAGGCTGTGATCCGTGGCTAATGGCTAATGCTACACTGTTGGAGAGATTTATAAAGAATGAAGTTTTGTTTATGCATTATACAGACTGCAAGTGTTTAATAATGAAAATAACGACAGTCTTGTCTTCGTGAATACAGTAATAAACGATGGTAACTTTAACCACATTTAACAGTGCATTAGCAACATGCTAACGAAACATTTAGAAAGACATTTTACAAATATCACTAAAAATATCATGATATCATGGATCATGTCAGTTATTATTGCCCCATCTGCCATTTTTCGTTATTGTCCTTGCTTGCTTACCTAGTCTGATGATTCAGCTGTGCACTTCCAGACATGGAAATGCACATGGCTGCCCTTGTCTAATGCCTTTCATAATGTTGGGAACATGGGCTGGCATATGCAAATATTGGGGGCGTACATCCCAACTGTTACGTAACAGTCGGTGTTATGTTGAGATTCGCCTGTTCTTCTGAGGTCTTTTAAACAAATAAGATTTATATAAGAAGGAGGAAACAATGGAGTTTGAGACTCACTGTATGTAATTTCCATGTACTGAACTCTTGTTATTTAACTATGCCAAGACAAATTCAATTTTTCATTTGAGGGAACCTTTAAAAAATGTAATACACATTTATAACGCTATACTTTCATGATGTAGCCATGTGCACTTACTAGACCGTCAAGCCTCGGAAGGACTGTACCCTGAGAGCAATATAGTGTCGGCCCAGTTTCGGCCCACATCTGGTCCGCATGTAATCCAGATCTGGGCCACACTATGTTGCTGTCTGGGTAGCTACTAGGAAGGACAAAGCCTCACTAGGATGCAATCTTCCATTTGAGAAACACTCAGTGTAACCTAAAATGCTCACTGAATGATCCAGTAACACTTCTGAATTCGAGTCACTGGAAATAATCAAAATCCCTACCACTCAAGGCACCTTCAAATTAGTCCATATGAAGTGCACTTTCATCAAGTATTTTGAGGCCATAGTGGTAACTGAATCATAATAAATAGTAAATAATAACTGGTCCTTCCAAAATAATGAAATAATGATGTTCATTTTTAAGTGAACTAAATGCATAGTAAATAATTTCCAGTGTTGATATATTATTATCCATTTAATTCTCTTTAAAATTTTGTTACAGATTTAAATTTGAAATGTAACACTGTAAATCTTCCCCTTAGTGTTATTCTTTGTCTCCGTCTGGATGTGTATGAGGAATCCATCGTACTGACGCAGGAGAGCATGGAAAACCATACAGAAATCTTTGAAATTCCACCATGACATGGACACTGGAAAGTCTTTGGCATGACAATAGTGTCCTCTAGTGGAAAATTAGAAAACAATTACATAAATGGAGAGGTTAAATCTCTGAACTCTGATTTGAGCGTACATGTTCTTGTTTTCTTCTTGGGTCCTAAATGACGGGTTCTTTAGGATGAAGAACAGCTGAAAGATACTGTCATTCTCATTTGTAAAAATGACTAAAGAAATTCTGTTTTTACTGTAGATTTTATTTAATTTCATGCATACTTGTATAAGGTGGCATTTGAAAATTGCGTAACACGTTGATATATTTTCTGAAATATGATATTGTATTTTTTAAATAAAGTCATTTGTAAACCTTAAGTTGCATCATTATTTTCCAGTTAAAGATATATGACATCATCCCCCACAACATGAAAAAAACTGAAATATGTTAAACATGGCACATAAGAAAATCAAGTAAAAATTTCTAAATGAATGACTAGTAAACACTTTGTGTAATATAAACTTTGTGAATATTCAACGTTCATTTCTTCATAAAGTGACTCATGACATCCATGGGCAGAGGGAAGATGATGGTAGAGTTCTTCTCAGCTGCGATGGTGTTGAGAGTTTGGAGGTATCTGAGCTGAAGGGCGGATGGAGACTCTGCGATCACCAGAGACGCCTCCTTCAGAGCCCTGGATGCATTCATCTCTCCCTCTGCTGCAATGACCTGCATTATCACAAAACACTCTGTTAGGGTGTGGCATCACATGCAGAGCTAGGGCACACCGAAATCAAATGTTGCATGTTGTCTGGCTGGTTTTTCCTTGGGCAGGTAAAACATGAATTAAAGTTGGTGTCATTTTCTTGAACATTAAAATACATTAGGACATATATTAGGAAGGTGTGGCTGTAATGCTCACTTTTGCTCTGGCCTCACGGGCAGCCTCGGCCTCGGCTGCCATAGCTCTCTGCAGCTGCTGTGGTAGTTTAACATCTTTAATCTCCACTCGCTCCACCTTAATACCCCACGAATCTGTGGCCTCATCTAGAGACATCTAGTAGCAGGGAGAAGAAAAATTGGATACACTTTCAGTTTTATCTACTTGAATTAGACCTGCAATTATAATTGATGCACAATTGGGGGAACCATTATCTATTTTTCTCATGCTCACCTGCATATTGTGGGAGATGCCTTCTCGGTCAGAAAGGACCTCAGCCAGGTTCTTGGTCCCCAAGACATTCCTCAAAGTGGTCTGGGCCAGTAGGCGGGTGGAGTAATCCGCATTGGACACATTTGCCACTGAGGCAACAGGATCACTTACACGGAAGTACACAACACCATCCACAGAAACTGTCACTGAGTCTTTGGTCAAGATCTAAATGCAAACAGAAATGAAAATGTGGCAACTTAGGCTATAGTCTACAACAGTTGACGGGTCATTTAGTTATTTACTTCTGGCTGAATTCAAAAATAGCATGTTTCTCCCATATATTTATATGGCACAAATAGTAAAAAATAGTTTGCCAATATGCTATTCCGAATTCAGTCTTAAAATTTGCGTTCAAATTCATTCAAATTTCATTCAGGGACGAATTGCTTTATGAGTGAGTCATTGAATCGTTCGCGGAAACGATTCGTTCGAAAACTCATTCGGTTATGAACGTAACGTTGCAAGGATTCATGTGGATTCATATATCCACCTTGACTTTGTTTGATTGGAACTATTTTTGTTGTTGGTGCAAGAATAGACAAATTAATAGGCAATTTTGTCTGTTAATCAATAATAACTTATCGTTTATTGCGTATCTATTTTTACTTTACCTCCTGGGGAGGGATGTCAAATGAGACGGTTCTCAGATCCACTTTGACAAAAGAGTCCGTGCAGGGGAGGATGAAGAAGATTCCTAGACACAGGTGACATTTTGGAATTATACTATTTTGAATTATATGATCTGTGTCATACAAATTGATTCACTACTTGTTCTAAACTGACTCTGAGTTTGAGCTTAGGTAACTGTTTTAAGAACAAGTTCTGTAAATGTCCTCAGCTGGTGTAAACAATTTGAACATGTACATATCCGGGGAACGTCCAAGGCAAACATTGACAAAAGCTGGTGTTACTCCAGTATGTTTAGCTTTGAAATACTGAATCTAAGATCTGAAAGACAGAAAGTCTCTTACTATGTTCTAAAGTACTAAACGTTCTTGTTTACCTGGTCCTTTGGCTTTTCGAGCTGTTATTCTCCCCAGTCTAAATATGACAGCGCGCTCATACTCTTTCACAATCTATACAAAAGCAATGAAACACATAAAGTGCGTTATAAAACATTTGAACAATACCTGAAGGGTGTAAAACAGGCATCTGCTTCCTGTTAAAGTGCAAGACTTGTAAGATCAGGAAAGTATTTAGTTATCATCTTATTTTATAAGATTGATTATTAAAATTATAGTATTAATAAGTGGTCATGAAATACTGATAAGAGTTTTAATTTTATTTAATAAATTTATTTTATTATTTGAGAAGAAAGAAGAAGCTGTGTGATACCAGAGTCACGAAACCAGTACGGAAACCAGCCATCAGGGACAACAGCCAATTACACAGTTTAATATCAGAAAAATTTACATTAACAGAAATAATATACATATATATGTGTGTGTGTGTGTGTGTGTGTGCGCCCATAATTTTTCCAAAAATTGATGCACCTCTTGATAGAAATAAATGAGATCAAGACAAGATTTTGTATTGACAATGCAAGAGGTCAGCACTCTCCTTCAGCAAATCCCAAAGACTTTCAATGAATTTAAGTCTGGTGCCAATTCATGTGTGAAAATGTGAAAATGATTCTTCATGCTCTCTCTCCCAACCATTCTTTCACAATTTGAGGCTGGTGAAACGTGACTTTGCCATCCTGGAATATGGCCATTTGTGTGTATATACTGTATATATATATATATATATATATATATATATATATATAAATATATATATATATATATATACATACAAACATAGTAACTTTTATTAACTTAGTAATTAAAATGTGAATAAAAACAGAATATCGCAATGATACTATTCTGTTTTGGTTCCATAGAGCCTAGTAATAGTAATAAATATTAATATAAAGATTATCGGTTTTCTTTGTCCTATTGTGGTTCATACCTTAATGCTTATGAAAATGGTTATTGGAAATATTAAGATGCTGAAAAATGCAGAGATAATCACAAGGATCCACCCACAGCAACCCAAACCACCATTATTTTCACCTGCAACAACAGAAAACTGTCATTCTCACAAACAGCACATGACTAACATGAAAGTAAATACAGAGCCAAATTATATAAAAAAAAGGAAGTCAAAGTGCAACGGTTGACTGCTAAACTTAAAAAGAGCAATTTATAGATGGTTTTGTTTGCAGAGGTGCTCTCTTTCTAACTAGCAACTTATCCATGACACTCGAACCATGAACCACATCTTATCTTTTACCCTTAACCCTGAGTAAAAGCACTTTACACCAAAACATTCAATACCTGTGCCTCACTGGATAGCTCAGATAAATGTGTCACCAGGGAGACACTCTTCATCATAAATCAGCTCTTGATGGCCCTTAATGAGTGAGTGGGTGAGCACTGGCTCACAAACCCTCCTATTACTTATCATATATGTAAGCGTGATGGATAAGGCTACTCTAATTTTACCATACACTCTGCACAGCCCAACAACCATCCAAGGCCTTGTTTTATGCCGTCTATTGTACTCATTCAAGAGAAACATTAAAACGTGTGTGTACATTCTCCACATTTGACTTATCAAACTCACATGCAGTGTTGTGATTCAGTTCATGGTAATAACTTTATTGATCAACTTTATTGATTATTGTATGATACAGTCAATAGTCATAGGCTATTTTGTGTCAAAATGTTCAGAGCAATCTATTAACCTAAGAGAAGAAATCATGAAACTATAATACATGCTCAAATGTTTTCCGCTCTTAATCTGATGTGATTATTCAAATCAGAAAAATGGGCCAACCCCAAAATGCTGAAAATGTATTATATAATATATATTATTTTTTATTATATGAAGACTTCAGATGCAAAAGCCTCTAAGTGCCATCTGAAATATAAGTTCCATCTGAAATGTTCTTCTAAAATAAGCATTTTTATCAAGCTTGTATGTTTATGTTCAGTTATTTCACTTTTATAGCAATGAAAACGACCTATTAATTGCCATTAAAGTGGAATTACTGAACCTGAGGCTTTTGCACCTGAGGTCTTCATATATATATATATATAAGACTTCAGGTGCAAAAGCCTATGTATAAATGTAAACTGATATTTTCTACTGACACACTACAGCAAAAGATATAAATACCTGGCTTAAAACTTTTTTTTCTTTCTTTTTTTTTTGTGTGAAAATACTAACATGCCTAAGGCTTTTGCAAGTATATAATATATAAGTATATAAATAAAATAGCAATCTTAGTTAAGCTTTTTTGTCTGTTCCTGGTGATTATATCTAAACAAGATCTGAAAACTAAAAATATCACCAACAGCCATTTGACGATATATGTACTGTATATTTCTTTATTTCTCTTTCCTCATGCGGGTTCAGTTGTGAATCGGTGTGGAAAATTGACTGCTTTGCAAATCAAACTCTAATGCAAATTCTATAACTCTAACTAATGATAGTTAAGGAATACAACTTAAGTCAGTGGCAAACCATAATATACTCAGGTGCTGTAGTAGTTTGAATTAAGATTATGATACAGTAATATAGTAACATTCTCACAGTACAGGGACAGAGAAAAAGGGAAAGAGGATCTTACTGATTAGATTCTGCTTGCTCTGGGCACCTCGCTCCATCTCAGACTCCATTTCCATGTGGTTGTGTTGCTAAACAGGATGTGTAGAAGACAGTTCTGGCTGTGTGGGTAACGGAGAGATGTATTTCTACTGCTAAAGCACTTCCTATAAAGGGTGTGGCCTTGCCTACAATGCAATTAGAAGATCATTTACAGAGCATAATGGTCTTATGACACCATCCAATGTGCAATATCTAGCTGATGTTTTAAATGAAGCTGTTATGATTATTGTGATTTCTCTGACAAACAGATCCATGTTTTGTTTCTTCAGCAATCAAGCCAGTGTGTTTCCTCCTAAAAACATTTGAATGCACTTTCCAACTGTTTTTTTTTTTTTTAAACATTTCCTTGTTTTACTGTTATCAAAAACAATAAACCATATCAGCAAATTATGAAACAGCGTGGTAGGTAAATCAGTAAAAGAATTCAGATGTAATATTTACTGCTTTTAAACTATGGGGCCCAATTGTTTTTTAAATGCAAATTTAATGCAAATAATTTTTAATGCATTTATAACTATATTTACTATATAAATATTACCTATGTATTGCCTATATCTAGTCATGTGAGGATTTCCATTCATGATTTACAAGCAGGAACTTAGTCATAGGTAGTATTGCATAAAGCTAAGAAAAAGGGAACAAAGGGTCAGGTGGAAACTAGTCGTAATGGCAGGAGTCTCATGATTCATGACGTGAAAGAGAGTAAAGTTGTGATTTCACTACTGATATGTGGCTAATAGTATGGGCTGGGTAAATCAACGTGAAAATAATCTGTAATATTTAATATCAGTTCTCTAAATAGGCTCACAAGCAAAGACCTCAATTTACCTTACCAGGTTTCTCTAACATTCAAAAAGGAGAAATCAGTAATACAATGCAAACATCCTTACATTATTTGTGGTAAATTAATATCACTTTTCTAAATAAAAACTATAGCAGGAAACTAAAACTGACTGTGTTTCACAATTTTTTTTAATAATAAATGCAGGACAGAATCCTGGTAACATATCTATTTGAATTTGGTTTTGTCTGTACGTGACTACCTGCTGTGGCTATTGTGGTCATTCTGGTAAGTCCTGAACTGACAAGTGATATCACTTCTAATAAAAAAATTCAGAATAAAGACAAACAACAAAGAAAGTCTAAGAAAAGAGCTTTTATTTCATTAGGCTCTTTAACATACTAATCTAAATCTACCATATTCTTTATTATATTTTATAATATATAAATGGAAACAAATGTGAGTAACTCAGACTTTGAGATCTACATATATTGTATACATGCAAAGTTCATGGTTCAGACCTTAAAGGGTTAGTTCACCCAAAAATGAAAATTCTGTCATTTATTACTCACCCTCATGTCGTTCTTCACCGCAAGACCTTCGTTCATCTTCGGAACACAAATCAAGTTATTTTTGATAAAATCCACTGATTCGAAACAAATTATTCGTGTTTTAAAATTGGCTATCACTAGATATTGTGGAATAAAGTTGCTATTTTTGGTGCACAAAAAGTATTCTCGTCGCTTTATAATATTAAGGTTGAACCACTGTAGTCACATGAACTGTTTTAAACATGTTTTTAGTAGCTTTCTGGGCACTGAAAAAGGGAGTGTTATTGCTGGCAATGCAGGCTTCACTGAGCCATCGGATTTTATCGAAAATATCTTATATATTTGTGTTCTGAAGATGAACGAAGGTCTTACGGGTGTGGAACGACATGAGGGTGAGTAGTTAATGACAGAATTTTCATTTTTGGGTGAACTAACCCTTTAATATCAACAAAATTGCACAACATTGTAAAATTTGTAACACTAAAGTCACTTTGGAGTTGAAAAGCAACTCAGTCAACTCCTATAGAGACATCTGCACGGTAACTTGGGGAAAAATAAAAACCAGAACAGCTACAGTACAAAGAGCAAACATCTAATTTACCCAATCTCAAAGGGTATTTACATGTACAGTAATTCACAAACATCTAAAAGAAAAATGTCTGCTAACTCACTACTTTCATGAAACAAAACAAACAAAAAAAAAAACAGTAAAATTTAGACACCCAGACTATTCACAGTTCATCTACTGGTGTATATTTAAAATTAATTTTAGCAATTAATTTTAGTATTCATTTTTCAAAATGATCACAACGCTTAAACAGAGTTAAGCCCTTATTATTTCTACCCCCCCCCAACCACCTCTCCAAAAAAATAATTATAGTATCCATTTCATTCTTTCAAATACATGACAACAGTCCAACCCTCAGAAGTAAATCAAAATGATGTTCTGCTAATGCAGAGCACTATACCACAAGTTTATGTTTCGATCTGAGACATTTGAATTTCTTCGACTGGAAATGAATGGAAAATAGAGCTGCCACATTAGTTTGCCTGAAGACACGCCTTTTTTCATGCAGAGAAGCACAGTCCACAATGTTCATCATTGTTTACTCACTCGCACACACCTAGGTCACAAGGTTTTTGATATGCCTGTCCTCTTATTGCGAGCTACTGCCATCCCAGTGATGGGTGCAGGCCAGGCTGCAGAGGGAAGCTCGAGCCAGCAGTTGCAGGGTAGTTAGTGAATCCATTCGGCTGGGGAGAGTAATTGTCCAGCGCTGATGCTGAGTGAGCCTACAATCGAAGACAAGAAATTGAAATTAGAAAATTCTTCTAAAAATCTTGCTCATAATCATAACAACAGGTATAATGATAATAGCCAGTGGCCTATTAATAATCAATTAGCAGTCTGCAGTGTCTGATAAATGTAGATAGACAGACAGCATGTGTGCTCTACCTGCAAAAGCGCAGATTGCATGGCAGAGTTGTGTAGACCAGAGAGGGCAGCAGGGGATGCTGTAGTGGAGAAGCTGGGCATCCCTGGGGGAAAAGACAGCAATCCTGGGAAAGCTGCACCTCCAGGGGCCTGGAGACTTCCAGTTAGCCTGAGTAACACATTAAGCAACATTACGGAAGGCTTATAATAATGCAATTCAAATGATATTGTCACAAAGAGAATTACTTTGTTAGGTAGTTTCAAAAATTTAAAGTCAACTGTGCAATCTGAAACACTATAGCAAATGACATATGTGCTCACTACAATAACACCCCTTGACAGCAATAATTCACATGTGTTATATGTTGATGGGAGACCTGCTATCTGAACTTAATCAGCCATATGACCATAAAATACTCTAGTGGTTATGGTTTATTTTGATGGTTTTACCATTTCTTTGAGAAAAACATATTACTCAGATAATATGAAGACTAGAAGTACAGACTTTGGACTTTTTCTAGAGAGCTTATCAACTGGAAAACGTTTGACATAACATGTTCCCATTGACCCACCTTACTGACTACTGCCTACACAGTCCTTCTAAGGCAGCATCCTAACTTAGATGAAACCTTAAAAGTTGCTGTATACACAATTGATTACAGTAGTTTTTGCCATTAGCATGTTGCAAAGCTAACAGTACAATACTCTAGAAATAGAAATAGATAACAAACAAGTGCTGAATAAAATAGTCCATTTGTGATTAGATTGAACTATTGTTATTACTTTTCAGTACGGATTGAAATGCATGCATAAACATAATTAGGCATCCTACATTTTGGAAAAGCCTTTGTGTAGGATAGTGCACCTATATTGCTGGCTAAGTGGCAGCTCACTAGATTTTCAAACAGTAGTTTCCATATTACAGACAATTCAGATGATCATGTAATGAGTAATTAAACATAATAAAAAAAAATAAAAAAAACATACCCAGCCTGGCCAACTAGAGCAGGGTTGAAGTTAGAGCTGAATGCAGAGGCGAATCCAGGAAGCACAGGAGAAGAGGAGGGGACTCCTGCTGCAGCGGCCGCTGCGACTGCTGCCGCCTGGAGAGGTGCAACGGTGGCTACTGATGAAGAGGCTCCCTGAAGCCCCATTAAGGAGGACAGCACTGGACTACCTGCTGCAGGGGGCCCTGACCCTCCAAAACCTGGGAAGCCAGGGTTTGCGCCAGGAGGAAGACCCGGGAACACGGAGGGAGCTGTGGTCAATCCTAGGCCAAACGGGGAGGGAGTGGGAGCACTAGAGTGAGCCAGGCCAGAATATACAGATGAGACCGGAGGAGTAGGAGTGGATGGGGTGGAAATGGAGGACTGGGCTCCAGAAAAAGGAGACATTGCTGTAAAATGTGGAGCAGGGCTGCTTCCAGACTGAGAGCCCAGAGCCGAGGAAAGACTGTGCAGTCCGGCTACAGAGCTGGGTAAAGAAGACTGTGGCGAGGCAGCGCCATGGGCCATGCCCACAGGTCGGGAAAGGACAGCAGAGTTAGACATTACTAGAGAGCTAAGGGAAGGGGTGCCAGAGCGGGAGGGACCTTTGAAAGCGGAAGGGACAGGACTGTTGCTTCCACTACCTCCACCATGCCGGGCCATGGAGTTGGCATGTTGCTCACTAAAGAAAGCAGGACTACTCATGGCTGCCTGGGAGGTCAGTCCTGGAGAGGGCTTAGGACTAGGAGCAGCAGGAGCCACTGGTAATCCTCCAACACCTTGCATGCTGGGAGTTGAGCGTCCAGGAGTGAGAGAGGACATTCCTGAGGGTGTGTAACTACGAATAACTGAATGTGACTGGGTAGAGGGAGTGCCAGGGAATGGAAGTGCTGACTGGGAATCTGAGGAAGGTGGGTAACCCTTCTTTGAGGGTAATCCCATAGCTCCATGAGTAGTCAAGGGGTCGCCAGTCACCCTGGGAGTAGGTGTGAGGCCACCGGAAGGTGTTTCAGAACGGGGCGGATTGTGGAAGGGAGAAGGAGGGATGCTTGTACTCGGCCCGGGTGTACCACAGGGTGTTCCAGATGGGGTATGACTTTTGATGACTGAAGGGGTGTTTCTACCAGAAGGGGCCATGCCAGGGAACGGAGAAGGAACTGGTGTAGTGTGGCCACTGGAGTTAGAGGAAACTTGGGGAGAGCCAGCTGGGACAGGTGGACCTTTGATGACTGAGGGTGAGGGCGCAGGAGTTGGGGAGGGGGTCACAGGGTTCTGGGATGGGACCATGCCTGGGAAAACTGGAGTGATTGGTGTGGTAGGCTGAGGCTGGGGGGTGACAGGAGTAGATGGGGTGGAGTTATGAGGAGAAATAACAGGTGTGCCAGAGATGCTGGAGGTTGGATTTTGTTGATTGACAGGTCGGCTGTAACCTGGAAATATGAAACAATCAGCACAAAGAAATATTAAAAGGAAGAAAGCCCCATTAAATTTAGACACAGGCACCACATGCATCTAAGTTTATTAGTGTTAGACGCATTAGAAAGAAAGCAAGAAAGAATTCAGGAAATGTCCCAATCTTCTAGCTGCACCATAAGATGCGCAATGCAGCAGAGCAAGCATTCATGCTTTAAACATTGGCTGAAAATATATGACACAGTGCCCCCTTGTGATAAAAGCATTTAGGCAAAGAAGCGTTCTGGATTCAATAAGAAATTTCCACTCCTCCCCTCAGTTTGTAAAAATACTAATACTTAATACTAGCAAGTTATATTCAGTAACTCCATGGACTTTTAATAGGGAGTATACTTATAACGTTAAATTTAGGCATATTACCAAGTCTAAAACATTATCTTCTACCTAAAGATTTAAAAATTGTATTTTGGTCAGAACTTTGCTTTCACACATAGATTCCGGAAAATCTGAAATACTGCTTAGTGAGCATGACAAGTTACAATAATATGCATTCTAGAATTTGTACTCTCTATAATCAGTTGTAGCAAATGGAAATGACCAGTAAAGATCAGTAAAGAATGCCCTGGAGAGAGAGTTTTAAGCATGATCATACTGCATGCTATAGGTGCTGCAGGCAGATTTAGAGCATGCCATGGTGAGGTAGCGTCTACATTGCCGTCGCAGCTGGTAAAGGCAGCACACAGTGCTAGCAACAGCAACTGCACATTGTACCTGCCAAATTGGGGGTGGCTCGATAGGGTGGGGGTGGCACACTGGCAGTGATGACCCCACCCAATGACACCAGACCTGCGTTGTTGTACGCACCTGAGCAGCATCCAGAGAAGAGGGTAAGAACATTCTGCATCCACTTCCATATTGTACACAGACACACTGCTGGCATATACATGGTCTACTCCACATTTCTTGTCCATTAGGAAGATAATTTCCCAAACAACTTATCTTTTACATTTTTTCTTTTCTAATCGGAAGAAAAAGGGCCTTACTTGGAGCAATGGTGGCATGTGGCCGACATGGGGGAATAGGATATGGCACAGGTCTGTGTGGATTGTATGTTGATGGTGACTGTTGGAAAAATAGAAATAGATGCAATAAAAGGGCAGATAACGTTATGATATCATAGAGACCTATCCATTATCCAAGATAACATGACGTTCTTTGCCATTAATTAAGCATCAAAAGTAAAATATACCGGTTTACTTGGTCCGAGTATGCGCGCAGCAATACCCTTTCCATCCAGGGTTGAATCCTCTCCATCCTTTTTGGCTGGAATTCCCTTGAAAGTTTCAATAAAAGCCACAATTAATTTAAATGGACAAATTACACAGTATGCATTTAAATATATTTATGAAGTAAAGGGGCTCACAGGGAATGTTCCAGTGACCTGGCTGGGTTTGCCTTTGGGATAAGGGTTCCCTGGGATCATCCCACAGGATGAAATCATCGCCACTGGAGCTTTACATCCCACTTTACACACCTGAACAAATTACAAACATCAAGTGCATTAAAATCCTCATTCATTCAATACAATCTAGAAGCTTCAAAATCCACTTAAATGAGAAAGTTTTACCTGCTCTAGGATTCTTCTTGCACGTTTCTTCTCAGAGAGGTGAATACGGAATGCGTCCTCCACAGGACGGTAGTTTTGGGCATCAGAAATATTTCTACAAATATACATTATATATTGCATTGCTTGAATATATTTGATTTGTATGGATATTTGCCGATGCGTTTAATTTCTGTTGAGTGTAACTTACAGAGCTATGAGTTCCAGTACAATAATTCTGTCCTTTGAAAATGTGAAACAATTAAGGATATTTGCAGCCTTTGTTGTTGGAATTGCAACCATTTTCTGCAGACAAACACACACACAAAAAAAAAAAAAAACATGTTGTGTGGTTAAATTTTGTCACAAAATTGTGGATTACATAAAAAAAAGAAGCAGAAGAATTCTTACATGTTGCAAGGCTTTGACAGCCTTTATCTGGGGCTCTGCCCAGGAGAAGTATTTTAAAATGTCAATCACCTGAGGAAGGAAGTTTGACAGGTAAGCAGGTGTAAAATACTGCAGAATTACCATTCCATGGTGTTACTGTGTCAGCATACCTGTTCACTGGAGAAATACCCATGAACCTGTTCTATAGCTTTGATTCGTTGATCTGTCAAAACACACTTCAGAGCAAAGAAAAATATGACAATATTAATGTTATACTTTGTTTGCTTATTCAATAATAATAATAATCAACCATACTGATCACCACTGCCTCCTTTCAGAACAGATCAATTGTTCTGTTAAATAAACGGTACCTTTCTGATTTCGTCCAAAACGATATCAAAGGATTTCTTGTCCATCTTCTTTGTCGCTGCTCTGATCACTGTATTGGTTATCAATCCCTCTTACAGCATCTCAATGACAATCCTTCATTCACCTGCTGATAGGAAACTTCATGCAGTAACCCCTTTTAATTATTTACAGCACTGTTGTTTGAATTCATCGACTTTTTGCATATATCCTTTTAGTGAATCCAGAATCTTTTCGAAAAGGTTCAGCGGGTGCAACAGAAGGCTGGCGGTCTCTTTAAGTGCAGGCTGGCATTATTGACATGAGGAACAACAATAGTACGGTGCTAAATCCACACACTCTTCATATGCATAATTCTTCACAGACATGCAAGTCTTTTAGCATGCTTGTACAATTAAAAAATTCGCTAGAGTGATTGAAGATCATAGTTCACGCTCTAATATTGCTTATTTTGATATAGCTTCGCAGTTTGTTGCGGTTTAGCAGAGATGCTAAGGGCTGCAGTTCGTGTGCGACTTTCTTTGTCAGGACCCCGACATGAAAGAGTGTTTCTAAATGCGCCTCAAGAATTGGACATTTTTATTTTTAAATAAATGGCATTTTGTAAATTATTTATAATTTATTAACTATATATTAACTCTATTGTTGTTTTTCGATTTGTAAAAAATATCGATAAGCTTGTAACGATAACGAAAAATGTATGTATAAAATTCTCATAATTTGAAAACTGGAAAAAATTATATTATTAATTGTATTTCTAGGACTTTATATAACACATATTAAAAGCAATTTAGTGACTGCGGAGAATGAAGTTTTCAATGAATTGTCATATTTTTTAGACAGGCGCATTTTCGGACATCTAAGCGGAAGTAAACAGCTGTAGCTTCACATATAATATGCTCTAGTTTTGTTATTCACTTTTGTTTTATTGTTTTGGTAAAATGGACAGATTTGTTTGGACAAATGGGCTCCTTGAGATGAACGAAACGTTAGTAATCCAACAAAGAGGAGTGAGACTTTACGATGGGGAAGACAAGGTATTTTATTCAACTTAAAGTTAAAATGACAACCATGTGGAAGATTCTGACCTCACAATGATGCATAACATTATAGATAAACACAACTATAGTTTAGATCATGCAGTTTTCATGTTGCTTATTAATGCTGTTAAAAGGACAATTCAATTTTTTGAATTCTAAATTGTATAATACAGAAAACTGTCACTTTACAATAAGGTTTCATTTGTTGACATTAGATAACTAGGCAAGGCAAGGCAATTTTACTTGTATAGCACATTTCATACACAATGGTAATTCAAAATGCTTTACATAAAAAAGAATAATAAAAATAGAACATAAGGAATAGAAATAACAGTAAAAACAGAATTTTGCTATCTGGATGGAAGAGCTAGGAAGTCTCAGGGAGTTTGTTTTTGTTGTTGTTGTTGTTGTCCATCAGAGTGGATCTAAACGGATCTATCCATCAGAGCGGATCAGAATGGATCTTTCTCACACGACAGGACTGCTACCTGTTAAGTCACTTCAAACTGATAAACACAGTTTCAATCTCCTCTTTTGCCAAGACACCTCAAACTGCACCACACAGCCCTAATCCCCCTTCCGGAGATATCTTATCTATGCAACGCAGTTCAAATTTCCCCTTTGGAAAGTGTCCTGACTGTAATCCAGAGATATCTTAACCATGCACTACAGCTTAAATTTCCCCATGGTTTGTCCCCTTATCCAAATTTACCAAATTTTAACCTAATCACTTTCTTCCTAATTCTCCCAGCTCTTTCAACCAGACAGCAATATTTAAAATGCATTAAAAGTCAGAATAACAAGATGATACATAAAAGATATAAAATACATTAAAAATGAAATAAGAACAGGCAAAGGAATTAAAAGAATAAAAAGATAATGCGTATAAAATAAAGTGCAAACAGTTCGGACAATCAGCAAATGCATAGATAAAAAGATGTGTTTTGAGTCTGGATTTGAATGTGGCTACTGTTGGAGCACACCTGATCTCTTCTGGAAGCTGGTACCAGCTAAAAGCAGACTCTCCTTGCTTTGAGTGAACCCTTGGTATTTCTAAATGACTTGATCCTGATGATCTGAGTGATCTGTTATATTCTATGAGCATATCTGCAATGTATTGAGGTCCTAGACCACTGAGTGATTTATAAACAAGTAACAGTACTTTAAAATCAATTCTAAATGTAACTGGAAGCCAGTGCAAGGACCTGAGGACTGGTGTGATGTGTTCATGTTTTCAGGTTCTGCTCAGAATCCTGGCAGCAGCGTTCTGTACGAGCTGCAGCTGTCTTATGGTCTTTTTGGGAAGACCAGTTAGGAGCTCATTACAGTAATCCACCCGGCTGGTGATGAAAGCATGAACAAGTTTCTCTAAGTCTTGACTGGAGACAAAGCATCTAATTCTTGCAATATTTTTGAGATGATAATACGCTGATTCAGTTATTGTCTTTACATGGCTACTGAAACTCAGGTCTGACTCCAAAATCACACCAAGATTCCTGACTTGATTTTTAGTTGTTTGACCCCTAGAGTGAAGGTACATGTTCACTTTGAGAACTTCATCTTTGTTTCCAAACGCAATGATTTCAGTTTTGTCTTTGTTTAACTGAAGGAAGTTTAGACACATCCAATTTTTAATTTCATCAATGCATTGGCACAGGGAGTCAATGGGGCTGTAGTCGTTAGGTGATAGGGCTAGGTAATATCTAGGTAACTACATTAGTTAACTTGAACTAACAATGAACAATACTTCCAAAGCATTTATTAGTCTTAGTTAATGTTAATTATAACATTAAATAATAGGTTTTTAAAATTAAAAGTTCTGTTTGTCAACATTAGTTAATGCACTGTGAACTAACATGAATAAACAATGAAGAATTGTTGAAAGTATTGTTAAATGTTGTAATTATATATAATATATATATATATATATATATATATATATATATATATATATATATATATATATATATATATATATATATATAGTTGACTTTTAGTTCATGCTAGTTTTAATACATTAACATTAAATTAGACCTTTTTGTAAAGTGTTACCCAGAAGACAATATTAAGATACAGTATGCGTTATTTGAATAAATGGTGTATGTTAATGCTCCATAATTCATAGATTTCCTTGTTTCTTCATTGACAGGCTAAGCTTGATGTGGGAATCGTTCTTCTCAGTACCCATCGCTTAGTCTGGAGAGACCAGAAGAATCATGTAATGTCATCTTCAGTATATTTTCAGTATCTTTTCTCCCTCTATAAAATGTCCTTTTGCTTTAAATGAAGAACATTTGAGAGCACAGTGTATTTGCTTACATTTTTTTATATCGCTAATATGTTGTTCTGTAGGAATGCTGTATATGCATACCCTTGTCACAGGTCATATTCTTTGAGGAGCAAGCAGCAGGCATCGGAAAGAGGTGACTGCACTGTAACATCAGCATGCAATTAATACATCTGACATATGGAACATGTCATAATAACATTGGAATTGTAAATATGCTTTTTAATCTATATATTAAAACTAAATTGTTACCTTTCAAACCTTGCAGTGCCAAGATTGTCATTCACCTGCATCCATGCCCTGAAAATAAGGAGCCTGGCCCCTACCAGAAGAGCAAGTACTCTTATATAAAGCTGTCCTTCAAGGAACATGGGCAGATTGAGGTCAGTAACTGAAGGAGTGATGTCACAGAAATATTTCAACTGAGATGATGCGTGGAGCTTATTACTCCACTAAATCTGGCTTAATACAGTTTGCAGCATAAGCAATAAGCAGTCATGACATTTAGACAGGAACAGAGCAGAGCAGATGAGATGTTAGGAAGTTGTAAATAACATAACTTGTGCTGTGTTTGGTGTGTAGTTTTACAGACGTCTAACAGAAGAGATGACTCAGAAGCGATGGGAGAATACACCCGTCTCACAGCCGATCCCCACAGGAACAGGACCCAAGGTCTGCTCAGACCTTGATACATAACTTGCTTTTTTTTTTTTTTTTTTAATGTGTTTTTTGTAAATATTTATGTGTAAAACCATCCAATATTTTTATTATATACTATACTACTTTGAAGTAGCTTTTATTATACTCTTAGTATTTAATTTTAGTTAAAGTTTTAGTAATTGTCATGCATAATTTGTTTTTTGTTTATTTAATATTTCTATTTTGTCACATAATGCTGTTCAAATACACTACTGTTCAAAAGTTTGGGTATATATATTTTTTTTTTCAAAGAAATTAATACTTTTATTCAACTTGGGTGCATTAAATTGAAAGATTTGTATTTTAAATAAATGCTGTTGTTTTGAACTTTCAATTCATCAAAGAATCCTGAAAAAATGTATCATAGTTTCCCCAAAAATATTAAGCAGCACAACTGTTTTTACCACTGATAAGAAGAAATGTTTCTTGAGCACCAAATCAGCATATTAGAATTATTTCTAATAAATGAATAAATGTATTCAAATATAAAGCAGTTATTTTAAATTGTAATAATATTTCAAAATATTGCTGTTTTTACTGTATTTTTGGTCAAATAATTGCAGTTTTACTGAGCATAAGAGACTTCTTTCAAAAACATTTTTAAAAAATCGTACCAACCCCAAACATTTGAATGGTAGTATATGTTGTTTTACTTTAGTTATATTGGTTTATTATATATGAAAGACAAATTTCACATTTGTATGGCAGTTGTTTAAAGATTGTGTTTTGTAAAGAACAGACAGTGGCCCTGAAACAGTGGCCAAACCTGGTCAAACCCTTTCCTTCCTGTTCCTTTGTTATTTGTTTGCATGTTTTTTTAGTTTTTTTTTTTTAGTTATTGTTTGTGCGTGTGTGTGGCTCATTTTTTTTCTCTTCTTTTTTCTATGGTTCGGTAGGCAGGAAGGACACGCGCAGTGGGCATTGTGGGTATTGAACGGAAGTTGGAGGAGAAAAGAAAAGAGACTGATAAAAACATTTCTGAGGTAAGAAAGAGAAACAGTCTGACGGGCTGTCAAATCTAACCTAAGGAGCTCTGGGATACTAGCCTTTGATAATCAGGAAAGCTGTGGCCACAATCAGGCACTGGGCGCCGTGGCCCCCTTTTGAAGGGCCCCTGATGTTGAAAGAAAACTGCACCCTGTGTTTAATGTTAGATGACCTAATAGTTCTGATTAGCTTCCTGGCACAGCTATAATGGAAGATAAAAAGAGAGTGCACAGCAGTGGGGTATCCTGTTAGGTGTGGGCACACCCAGTGATTTACAGGTGATTTTGGCTCTTGATGAAGGTTTTGGATATCATCTTTTTCAAGTTTCCATTCTAATATCTGTCTCTTCTTTCAGGCCTTTGAAGATCTCAGTAAACTAATGGAAAAGGTCAGTCACTCAGTAGGTCGGTGGGTTGCCCTGTTGTCAGGCAGAATACAGCCATGGTCAGGTTTATCAGTCTTGTTTCAGAGTCTCACTATCTTCCCCTGCAGGCCAAAGAGATGGTGGAGCTGTCCAGATCCATTGCTAACAAAATCAAAGACAAACAGGGTGACATCACAGAAGATGAGGTGAGCTTAAAGACCCTAAGGGGCTTGATTATTCTGATGCACCAGTGTTTCACTGGGAAAAAAGAGCAAAAATAAAACAACAACAACAACAAAAATTGATTGGTTGAAATATTTGACATTAACAAGTCAAATACTGGATTTTATTTACTACCATTTAAAAGTTTGGGCCAGTAAGCTTTTTAAAAAATGTTTTAGTTTACAATTTATTTAGTTAGATACTTTAATAAATTGTAACATTATAAATGCCTTTACTTGTTACTTTTGATCAATTTAAATAATAAAAGTATTTTTTCTTTTTTTTTCTTGCTGACCCCAAACATTTGAATGGTAGTGTAATTAAACATATGAACTTGTAAGTGGATGTTGTTTCCTTTTTATAAGGCCATTTCCACCTCAAAGTCTATTACTGCTTTTATCCTGCTTAAGTTAATAGGCTTTCTTAGATTACATGTAGATAACAGCTGTTATGTGTATTGTTATAGCTATCTGTTTTTATTTATTTATCCTCCATATGCACATGTACACATATAATAGGATAGATATCAATCATTCTCTTTTGAATAAATTAATACATTTGATCATGTACGTATCTGTGTAATTTTCTCGGGATCAGTGGAGTGTCTATAAATCCAAAGCTTGGAAAACATTGGCAGTGTAATCCACACAGAGCTCAGAAATCCTGGTCACTCACAACGTACACTTTGCACAGGGACGTCAAGGGCCGGGAAATTAGATAGTGACACAAATAGAACCTAGAATCGAGCTGAAAAGAAACCAGGATTGAGATCCTCCAATCAGAGCGCATATGGTGCATAAGTGCAGGATTGCATCCAAATGGACACATATAAATATTTATTGAACAGAAAATGACCTGTTATTACAGAAGTCCACAATCAGATGAGGGAAAAAGCGTTGGCACATCTAAATAAGAGTAGATTGATCTTGTTCTGTAGAAATGTTGAAGCTCAAAATGCTAAAACTGGCTGTTAGAATTTTGCAGTGTTGTTAGTTGGCTACAACAGCCTGCATTTATTTAGAAATGAGCTATTATATTTAGTGTAGAGCTACAATTAAATTAGTCATGTTTGTTTTGTGTGCCTTCTGACAGACCATCCGTTTCAAGTCTTATTTGCTGAGTATGGGTATAGCCAACCCAGTGACCAGGGAGACACACGGCTCAGGCACACAGTACCACATCCAACTTGCCAAACAGCTGGGAGACATGCTGCAAGCACCACTGGAGGTAGTAAACTGTGTGTGTTTATATGCATCTCTATGATTTCTATGAAACATGATTATCAAATAGTTTTACATAGACCTGTATAGGTGTAGTAGCCCTCTATATATTGTATATTTGCATATACACAACTGTTCAAAAGTTTGGGGTTTTAGCATATTAGAATAATTAGAATGAAAATTCAGCTTTGTCATCACAGGAATAATTTACATTTTAAAATGAATTAAATTAGAAAACAATTTTCACATTGTAACAATTCACAATATGACTGTGTTTATTATGTCAAATAAATGCAGCCTTGAATAAAAGACTTCAAAAACATTTTAAAACATTTAATCTTATTGACCCCAAACTTTTGAATGGTAGTGTGTAGATGTATATTCTTCTTAGTACAGTCATTGCAACTGTTTTTAGTATTTCATATCTGTTTGTTGATTTATTTGGTGAGTAGCTGTATTAATCATGATAATGTACAGTCAGCTCATCGTTATCTCAAAATCATCACTTTGTTGGGGTTTAATTTGCAATAATGATCAGCTGGCTGTACATTTTGTCTTACAGTATGTCATTAGGGCCCGAGCACCAATGGTGCGAGGACCATCTTGGAATTGCTCTGTTTATTATGTCAATATTATCCTTCCTTCCTTAGACTTCATGATCTTTATTATTACTGTGTCTGTAGGAGCGTGGAGGAATGATGGCCCTCACTGAAGTGTACTGTCTGGTGAACAGAGCCCGTGGGATGGAGGTAAGATGAACCTGGACAGCTACAATCAAGACAGCAGCATCAGTGTTCATAGAGTTAATCAGATCTGATCCTGATCTCCTTCCCAGCAGCATTAAGAGTGAAGCTGATGATGGAACAGCCATCTGGAGAGTAGAGAGCAAACTCTTGTTTGTGTGTGTTGGTTGTGTTTGCATATATATGGTGATGTCACAGTGTTTTTTTTTTTTTTTTTTTTTTTTCAACTAACTCTCAGGTTCATCTCTGGGGTATGCTACGTTTATTAACATTAGAGCAAACTCGAATTTACACATTTATATTATAAAAAAACATCAGGACCTCCTGATTAGACAACTATGGGAGTAGAGAGAGTCTATGGGGGTTATGATTTGTGTGTGTGTGTGTGTGTGTGTGCGTGCGTGCGTGCGCGCGCGCGTGCGTGTGTTTGTTGACCAGGGATGTGTTTCTTAAAACAAAAGCATTGTCAGCTAAGTTTATCGTAGAGGTGGCAATGATTCTAGGATCTATGCAGCCCTGTTCTGTTCCCTTTTCTTCACTTTATCACACATTTGGTAGCTGTTGGAACACCTTTTAATACATCTTCAGAAAATTTTATTTAAAAACATGGGAGTAAATTATTAACAAAAAAATTGTATGCTTATGTTTGAAAAACATTTTATCTGCCAAATCAAGGTCATATGCTGCAAACAACATGCAAATCTATGATAATTTGACCATTTTATCACAGCAAAGTTAGTTTAGGATTTAAAACAACTTGTGGTTTTACTCCCCAAAACCTAATATTTATAAATAAAAAAATTCTAAATATTAACATAACATAATAAAAAACATTTTACATAGAAAAATACACCACTTTAAAAAGTTTGTGGTTGGTAAGATTTTTAAAACTATTTTTGAAGTTTCTTATGCTCAGCGAGGCTGCATTTATTTGATCAAAAATACAATAAAAATGTTAAATTTATTAAAATAACCATTTTCTATATTAATATTATTAAATATTCAAATTGCGTTTTAAAATGTAACTTATTCAAAGCTGAATTTTAGCATCATTACTCAGGGTCACATGACCCTTTAGAAATCATTCTAATATGCTGATTTGCTGCTCAAGAAACATTTTTTGTGCTCTGCTGCTTAATATTTTTGTGTAACCCGTGATTTATTTTTTCAGGATTCTTTGATGAATATAAAGAACAGCATTTATTTGAATTAGAAATCTTTTGTAACATAATAAATGTCTTTACTGTGACTTTTGATCAATTTAATGCATCCTTGCTGAGTAAAAGAAAAAAATCATACTGACCCTAAACTTTTGAATGTAAGTGTATATGTAAAAACAATTTTGAAAGTAATGATTAAGATGTGTACGCTCACATTTAAACTGTAAGGAAAAGATTTTTTTACCTTTTTATTTGATCACATATCACATGGCATTTTTAGAGTCATTACATTTCTTTGAAATGCCTCATATAAAATATATATATATATATATATATATATATATATATATATATATATATATATATATATATATTAGAAAGAAAAAAATTCTGGATGGACCCTTTAAAGACGTATGACCTGTCTTTTGCAAATTTCTTCTCAGCTTCTCTCTCCGGAGGACTTGGTCAATGCCTGCAAGATGTTTGAGTCACTGAAGCTTCCTCTACGGTAAGGTTGTGAGCATTTATATTTGTATGTGTGTTTGCGTGAGTAAACGTGATCGAACGTGCATGTGTCTGTGCGAGCCAGGCTTTGTAAGCACAGGCGGGTCAGTTTGAGATCGGTCAGCCACTTCCTGGCAGACTTCCTGTTTTCAGGACCCATGTCCGCCCTCTGTCTGTTGGCTGCATTTTCCACCTTTCAAAAGAAAACAACCATTTGACTCAGAAACCACAGTTTGGTTACATACAATTAGATTATGAAGCAGTAATGTCTTGTTGGGTTCTTAAGTAACCAGCAACAAAAACAAAATTTTTCTTTTTCTGTCAGGTTGCGAGTATTTGACAGCGGGGTGATGGTGGTTCAACTCCAGTCCCACAGTGAAGAGGAAATGATTGCCTCAGCTCTAGATAACGTGAGTGTCATGCCATCACTTTCCCCATCTGTGAAATCACTTATGTGGCTATTCAAACATCATGCAGAAACTTTCTGTCATGTTTAATTATGGGTTATTAGAGTAGAAATTGGATCAGATCTATAACCACAAACATGTACAGCCAATTTCTCCCTCTTATATTTAATGGTTGTGGTCAGGAGAGTGAGAGAAGGTTCCCATTTCATTCTCCTAGAAATTGCATGAAATGAACCACCTTCAAAGTGTTTTTGAACAAGACACAGCTAGCAGATGTGACTGGGGGTGGTGTTTTAGGTCAAAGAGCTGGAACGTGAGGCGTGTCAGATTAGAAATTTCCATCCCTGAAGAGTCCAAGACAGATGTGGTAAAGCAGAGGAATGTTCGAAAAAAACAAAGCAAGAATATTTGAAATATCATTTGACATGAGATGGCAATTATTTCTGTATTCACATTGTTTCAGCCATTAGATTTGGTATATGGGGGAATCTCACGAAACCTGTCAAGATCATAAATGGGTCATATTTCACTCTAAAATAAGAATCAGAAATCAGATTTTGCGCAAAGAAAATGAAGCCATTAAAATATTAAGTAACCATTAAAAATGGTCATTAACATAATGCAAAAAAAATGACAAAATGATGTATTATTTAAAGTATAAAATATTTATACAGCATGGTAGTAGCTATTGAACTGTAGATTATTTAGACTTTAATTTGTTTAAATAAATACAGAAAAAAAAATAAATAAATAAAATGCTTCAGTCAGTGCATTGTGATAATGAGGATTTTGCAATACTCTAAAAACACTGAGCGGTGGTTTAAGTGGGAATCCGTTTGAGGTTTCCTTCTCTTTTGCCTTTCCCAGGTGTCTGATAAAGGCTCCCTCACAGCTGAAGAGTTTGCCAAGCTGTTGGGACTGACAGTTCTCCTTGCTAAAGAAAGGTACAGGAGACATCCTTTTCCTTATTTCATCAATAATTCATCCCTCAAGTGTCTCCTCGTTATTTTGATGTTTCGCTCTCTTTTACAGGTTGTTATTAGCTGAAAAAATGGGTCACTTATGCCGAGACGATTCAGTAGAAGGTCTGCGATTTTATCCCAACCTGTTCTGACGCATTGAGGCTGATATGTTATCGAACCTGGCTGGCTCTCAGCTCCTGTTGGCCCCAGATCCCTCTCAGAACTGATAACTGATTAGAGTGGGGACCTACTTTCCACTGTGTTTGTCAATAGGGTCTTTCATGAATGTTGATTAAGGTACCCAGGATGTTACTGCAACTTTCTTTTGTTTAGTGATTTCCACAGCCTTTAACTGAAAGGGGATTACAGAAATGATCATCTTGTTGGAATCAGATATGTTGATATTGTCTGTGATTCCAGCATGTTCAATGCGGTTAGATTGTCCATAAAAATATGTAGGTCATTGTGCACTACATATACATCAAGAAGTTGAAACTTTTAATGCCAAAATAATTAGAAAATTTAAAACATCAGAAAATTCACTGACGCTCTCTTGAGAGAAATCGGCTTTCCCCCTTATGGAAACATAAAGTCTTCCACACTTGTTTTGGAACGTTGTGTAAAATAATATTTCTTTTTAAAAACATGATCTGTCTTTGGGTTTTCTTTCATGTGTCCATTTATTTTTCTTGATTATTTCTTGTGTATTATATTATGTTTCATTGGTGTTTTTCATTCTTGTTTATTATTTCAGATGTTTCACCAACATTGTTGGTCTTTTATGGCATTAATTGCTAATACTGAGGAATAATCTTCTGTATTTCTAAGGTCTATTCCACTGAAACATGTGAGCCAGTAATGACAACTGAGATTACAATGAGTAGACTGTTCCTAAATATAGTTTAATATATTAATGAACTTCAAAGTTTGCCTGAAATCAAATGTCAAGAACATTTTGAGACAGACCTCCCCATTGTAAGGAGATTTATTGAAGAGAGGTTATTTTATATTAAGCAGAGGATTCACTGCTTACTTCTGGCATTTATGTTTGGTAACATGAACTACAGTAGCTAACTGGGTGTATTAGTAGAGAGCCAGTAGAAACCTCTGCGCGGTCACTGAGAAATTTGTGGTGGGATTCACGTTAAAAATTACGTAGAATACGCATTTTTTCGTAATTAGTAGTATAATACGCAGTTCTTCGTAATTTGTCGGCCAGACGTGAATACTAAATGGATTCTTGTGGAGACCAGACCGCATCCTAACTTAATTTCCCTAATAACAACCGGTGGAGGAAGCACGAAAACGCGCGTTCACGGTCGCGCAGTCTGCAAATTGTGAAGGCGCGCTCACGAGAGCGCGTCTCAGAGCAGTACCGCTCCGTGACGTTCATTCATTTAACGCTCAAAAACAAAACTCATGGTAACCTTCCAGCCCGATTAGGATACAAGAACACATGGTATTCATCCGACTCAATGACAAATGTAAGTAAAATACTTCTATCTAGGTATATAGGTTATTTACTTTTAATTTGCGCATTTAAGTGTGGGCTATTGACTGGTTTCGTTTATAACAGGCAGTGTAATGCATGAGGTTTTTTTTTATTATTATTTTGTAATAGATTAGTGTTATAGATTACTGGAAAATGAAAGTAATAAGTTTACAAGATAAAAAAAGGTTTATCTTGTTTTGTATTTTTTTTATGTCACAACATTTAGCATATATATATATATGCGGAAAGAGACGATATTACTCTTTATTTTGTAAACTGACTCAAAAATTAACAAAGCAGTACATCTTTTTTGAGCCTTGCTCAATAATCTTTGAACACAATACATTAAAAAAAAATGAAAGAAAAGACATTGTGTGTAACCTATGTATTGTATGAAGTGTAAGTGAATATATATGTACTGAATAGTCTATGTACTAGCCTATGTGTTAAAATGTGAGATTATCAAGAAGATATTCAAATTCATTTTTCCACCGTTTGATAGTCCAATATAAGAGTCGAGTGATTGCCCAAACAAATCAGTGTGGTATGGAGAATGAATAACGTATTCGATTCATCCCTTGTGTCTGATTGCATTCTGTTTTAGGACAATAATAGTGGATTGGGGTGATGTGGACAAAGAAAGATAAGAGGCTGCATACTTCGGAATGACACAGGGTTTCCTTACAGCAACCCCATTTGTGCTGCTCTTCCTGGTGGAATTTGGTGAGAAGGCGTTCTTACATTTAAAGATGTTTGTCCTGGAAGTTAGTCAAGTCAATTTTATTTGCATAGCAAATCAGCCTTATAGAAAACCAAAGCTTAATGCCCCTATAGCAAGCAAACCAAAGGCGACTGTGACAAGGAAAGGAACTCCAAACCTGCAATGAACAGGTGTAATAAAAAATGTAGTTCTCATTACATCTGCAGGGATCATGACAACAGTACAAATGTTCAGTTATATGATCCAAATTTTCTACTTCTCATGCAAAAACGAATTTAAATGAAGGTCAGTGATTGACAATTTTAAGTGCGCCATGGTGAATCGGGTTCAGTTGGAGAGTAAAATGGAGGGAGGGGGAAGGGAGGGTCACTGACTTTTCCTGCACTCTCTTCCCCTGGATGCATTTGTTTTTTCTGCAGGAAGTGACCCACACATACAGCGTTTGTAAATCACAATGCCTCCTCAAGTTCTCATACTCCAGTAATAGGCAGCAGTGTTGTACAGCAGTAGAACATCTTAAACTTGAAAACGTAACTTATGTGTTCCTTATCATTAAGTAGTATACTGCCTTCTATTTTCATCTGGCACAAAAAGGACAGTCTGAAATAACAAAATATACAGTAATGTCAAAGATAAACCATGAGGTCTAATCCATGTCTGAAAAAAAGGACCATATTTGATGCATGACCTAGTGGTTGTTGGCATGTGTGCTCCATCACAATAGTGCTGTAGTGCTGTACTGGCAATGGTGAGTTTGCGTATTCTAAAGATTTTGTTCCTCCATTTTCTCCACATTATTTACTGCCCTGCTTAGTAAATGTTAATAAAAGTGGCAAAAAAGCAAAAAAATATATATAGTATATTATAGCGGTATAGCAGTCTTCTAAATTTTTTAGTGATCAAATATACAGTCCTGAGCCAGAGGAGGGCCACATTGAGACTTGAGGCTCTTTAGTGTTGGGCCAGTAAATAACCACCTAGAAACCACACTGAACAGCCTTGCAATTGCATAGCAACTACTCAGGATGCCTTAGCAAACACATAGCAACACCCTGGCAACCACCAGTGGTGAGTTTTGCATGGGCAAAGATTACTAACATTTTCTTTAGAAAATGTAAAAATCTACCTGCCTGGTCACTTTAAACTACTTTATGGAACATAGTAATACCACAGATGCAAAGTGTTCATTAACGTTTGCCTCCTATGTTTTAGGTCACTTAATTGGTTTTAATTTATATTTTCTTTCCCACAGCAATGGCTGGTATCCACCTCTGGCCATCAATGCACATTGCCTTGAGCAATTCCAGTGTGTTTGTGGATTACAACACCGAAAGCAACTTCACCGACGACAGACTGACAGTGTCATTGATTGACACTGACAAGAATGAAACCGTGCTCTCCAGGTCGCTCTTTAACCAATCAGAAGGGTCACTGGAGTTTAACTGCTCCTGCTTCTTGTATGCAGGTAATTTCAGATTCAGACTTGAGGAGAAGCACAACATTGACTTGTCTAACAAAAGTGTCATCTGGTGGTGGAGTCCTGTTCTGCATGTGCACTGGCCCACCTTTCACCTGGCTGTGGATCGTGGCAGCAACAACCAGAGCTCTAATGACATTAGGATTGGTGTGTACACTAATGACCACTTCCATTCTTGTTCTAGCAGCAAAGCTTCTCTCTATCTTGACGTCAGCTACCTTGAACAAGTCCAGATTGGGAGGAACACATTTGAGAAGGTGCAGAACCGGATAAGACATGATATCAAAGTAGTTAGGGCACAACATGTGGAGATGCCATGTGCCTCCCCTCTGACAGAGCGTGGCTTTGTCAAGATCTCCCTAAAATCCCCTGTCACCCAGCAAGACATTAAATCCTCTGGTCCTCTTTACCTGTCCAGCATCTTTGCATACAAGCTTCATGTGGATAACATTTACAAGAGCGGATGTGAGGGAGCAGTGTCTGTCCGTCGAATCGCACCTCCCTGTACAGTTACAAATGGAAAAGTTCTGCTTTATAAGGAAGAGATTAACAACATGGCCCCTACTTCTCACATGGCCTTCAACTTCCTCACGCAAGGGGAGAATGAGACTGAGTTTAATTGCTCCATCTTTGACCCCGGCAAAAATAAGTACTGCTTCCATTTCACTCTCGTCTACAGTCAGGCTCCCAGTTTAGCACACACATGTGTGATTGTGCAAAGACATACAAGTGAGTCTGCTTTTATCAGTCGTGCATGTACAAAACATAGTTATTTTAATCTGGAATTAACATTACTCACATTGGCTTTAGAAAATCAATTTATTGATGTAATTTAAGGTATTTATGTATGCATAATATTCAGTATTTTTAATATATTTTTTTCTCTCCAATACCGTATCATTGCTCTGAAGAAATGTGGGGACCGTGGCAGCCATGGAGTGGTTGTAGTGTGACGTGTGGGGAAGGGGTGCGAGAGCGTGTCCGTGAATGTCTGCTGCCCTCTAGTGGTGGGATGCAATGCACTGGCATGGTTAGGGAGCAGTCTCACTGTTCGCTAGAAGACTGCACTGGTAAACATTTTATTTATTGTTTTTATCTATTTAACTTTTTGTTTTCTGAACAAAACTCTGTTTTTTTCTTTCTTTTTTTTAGAAGAGCTTCCCCCTCCATCCCAGACACCACCACCAGCTGTAAGCACGCCCCTAGCTGGGAATCTAGTGGTAGTGGCTGGGATTTCCCTGTGCCTTGCTGTGATTCTGGCCACCATCTTTATCACAGTGTGGAGAAAACTCTGCCGTGCTCCAAAGTGCAGCTCCATGCGCCGTGGCTCTCTGCACTCTCCCAATGGCCGAAAGAACTCTGATGAAGCTTCTATCTGTGGTCATAGCATGCAGAGACCCAGTTTCTCTGAAAGCCTCCAGGCAGCTCCCCTACAGAAGGGATTTACCTTGCCTGCAAAGCAGGGACCTTCGGACCGAGGTGTGTTGGCTTGTCAACAGAGCATGTCCCTTCCTCTTCCCCTTTCTCAAGACCCAGAGAGAATGTCTCCTTCTGGCCAAAAGATCCTTCCCCCTATTTTTGGCTATCGCTTAGCTCAACAGCAGCTCAAGGAGATGAAGAAGAAGGGCTTAAAAGAGGCCACTAAAGTCTACCATGTGTCCCAGAGTCCAGTCGATGACACCATGCTAGAGGCAACAGCTTCAACCCCTGCCGGTCTAACTCCAGCGCCCCAAGAACTTGACAGCCCGGAAGAGTCAAGCAGCAGCCACTTCCGCATAAGGTCTCCCTTTCCAGAACCTACGTGGTCTCCCAAAAACAATGCTTTATCAGATAGACAAAAGGTGGATTTGTTGCTGAGTCCGCCGAAGTCTGCAACCAGTGCCAACATCCGTCGTCTTGAGCGCACGGCAGACTGGGTAGAGATGGTAGAGCGCAGTAGAGTGCCCTACTCCAAGAATCCCAATTTCAGGAGAACCTCAAGTTTCCATGAGAACAACCAGCAGTTTCCCCTGTCCCGACCCTACCGAGAGAGAAGCATGACCCAGGTGACTCCTCGCCAAATACCAGAGGGGAGCTGTAGAAGCAGAACCTGGGAGCATACGCTTCCTGAACTTGAGGTCTGGTCTTGTTCCAGTCCTAGAATGACTGATAGCTCATTGGACCACAGGAGAAGACCATGGGTTGACACTCCTCCATCTCAATCAAACTCAAAAGATTCAGTTCCAAAGACACCAACAAAAGAGCCTTTGGTGGATCGTCATCATGTGGATCAGAGCCCATCTTCTGCCCTGGACCGAGCTGAACGGGCAGAACAGAACTGGAGCAGAAGAGGCCCCTCGCCCATCCAGAGAAACATACTAGCCAGGAAGCTACGAGAGGCTAATTCATCTACCTGCCAAAGGCAACGCAGTTCCACTTTCTCTACCTCAGACCAGCGCAGGGGACGCTGTCGCAGCCTTCCTCTCTCTGCGGACTACGGCAACTCCCCATATAGTCTCACAGAATCAGAGCAGCACATGATGGACATTTCTGGATACTTGGGTGAGGATGATGGAGTAGAAGTTCTGACTATTCATAAACTTACTTGATCGAACCTGCATTTCTAGGAGGTTCTGACTCTGCTGAATAAACTCAAACTTCAAAATAAACGTTTTAAAGGAATGAAGCAGGTTATTTTGCTCCATGTGGACATGCATATCAGATTTTGGAAGCTTTTTGTATCAGACTTCAAATGAAATCTATGATCAGTTTTACTTTTATTTATGGGGGTTTGACTATTAATTTGAAAAGCCATTTTTGATACCATGCAAACCACCATCAGACATTATTCAGTATCCATATCACAAGAATATTTTGTACACCTTTGGATTTGTTTGTACACTGGAAAATGTCAACTCTCAGGTTTTACATATGAAAATATACATGCAGTAAATATGAATTTATTTCTGAATGTTTCTTTTACTGTTGCCCATGTTAAAGATACACTACTAAAATAGTTTGATACATAATCTCAATCAAGACTTTCAGTATGTTTAGATGCTGCTTTATTATGGTACAGATATTTTGTACCAGGAGTGTTATATGAATGCATGCATGATTATATTTACACTTTTACACAGAATAATATAGTATTTTGATTAATATCAAATCACAATCACAATATTTTGTACAGATAAGCCCATGTACTCATTGAATCGACCGAGATCAGTTACTTCCTTTGTCCCAATGAGATCCTTTCTTGCTTTATGGCAGTCCCGTGGTTAACAGAAAAGTTTAATAAACTACATTAAATCTTATAGTTAATACACTGTAAAACACACAAATGTGCATGATGAGAGTGTTCAGCTGCCTTGCTACTCAATGGGTCCTCCTCCACTCCCTACATTGTCCATGTAGGAGCTGGGTCGGACCTTCATGGCTGTGTGTCTGAGAGAGTACCACAGTCCTCTCCATGTGCTCCAAACCACACCATTATCATATTTGGCTTTGTACTCTCCACCTCTGTAAAACCTCCCATTAAGATTGGCAGCATGACACCTGTAATTGAGCAACAGGTAACATTAAACAGGGTGTTTAGTGTACAAAATGCTGTACATAAAATTCAGAAAGCACTCAGCATCACCTGTTATACCACCAGCCTCCCCTGTTCTCAACAGCACAGCTTCCCTGCAGGTAGCGATCGTGATCTTGGTCCCGGGTGCTGAATTGCATGCCATTATGAGAGGCTGACCATTGCTCCACCATATTGGCTCCTCCAGACAGGGCATCTCCTGCCTGACCACTGTACATGCCGTAATGCAGCCTATATTTATCCTGAGGATAGAGGAGGAATGATTTGAGCATGTGATGGAATAGGAGACTTTTCATCCCTATGAATTTCTTCACAAAAACTGTGAGGCTGAAATTAAAGTATTAATGGTAGAACAAAAATCAACTTACTTTTTCATCCGATACTCTGAAGTTGTCGTACATGGCGTAAGATCTCCCTCCTTTCCAGTCCATCAGTTCAATTTTCATCGTATGTTCACCTAAAGAGGATTTAGAAAATAGTATTGTAGAGCAGAAAAGCAGAAGTGATAAACTCATGCCTTGTAAATTCATGCCTCTTACCATCGCTGAGCAGGGCATGAATATGATCATTGCCAAGCCAGAATTCATCTTTACTTGACTGGAAATTACCAAATCCATTTTTATAATCTTCCCACTTTCTGTGAAATGATAGAATTGTGATTTGACCATCATAGGTGTAAATGTAAGAACAAAAAACATTCAGCAAAAACATTCATTATTACATAGCCATTGAATATGACTGTGGATTAGACCTACCTGTCGAAATCAACTTTCCCATTTATCCGTTTCTGAATCACAGTCCAGCCCCCACCATCATCCATATCACAGTACACAAGGAACGGTTCAAATGACGGTTTGGATTTAATCCTGTAGAATCCACTTCTTGGTTTTAGTCTGTCATATAACTCAGAACAATCTATTGGACATATAAATTAAAGAAGAATTAATAAAATGATTGGCTTTCTTCCATCAAACACATATTATTGAAGCTATAACCCTCTGTTTATCACAAAGTATAAGGCATGTACTTTTCTGTTCCATCTGTACATCAGTTTAACCCCAGCAATAACACTAAAAATAAATTGCAAGAAATTCAGAAAAATGGACATGAGACCCCAAAATATGTTATTAACTTAACAATTTGTTCATAATCAGTTCCCATAAAATAATGAAAAGGTTTAATTATGAATAGCCATGTGTATTGGTTTCTTATAAGAGTGTAAAAATTACCTTTGTCATGAACTAATAATGAGCCTCCAGTACTTGGTAGGGTTGGTGAAGGTTCAGTGTTGTTTTCAGAGGTCTTGTCTTCCAGTGATAGTTCCAGGTTGGGAACCAGCCTGAATCGACGGTGAGCACGCAGATGCATAACTTTCCATTCCCCAATCAACAATTTATTTTTCAGCATACGAATCTCTTCCTTCAGCTTTGATACCTCAGCTATTTGGCATTCTTCCTCTGCCTTGAAAAATAGACAACATGGCTCAACATTTTATAGGTTATTTAATGTCGAGATACTGTAGTGCAAACATTATGGTCAAAGAGTGAACTTACTGTGATTTGAAGTGATGTAAGAGCTTGAAACACCAAGATAAAAAACAGCCGTGGCATGATCATCTATTAATATTCTTTTAGTTTATTAAATATAAATGTATACAGAACGTGGCGTTCTTTCCTCTTCCAGATTATGTGTCAATGAAATGCCCTCCAGACTTTCAATTCTAATATTTATAGGCGCTGTTGGTTCCGCATGGTCCACATTAGGCTAGTCTGTTCTCTGGGTGAGAATGATGCTGCATCTTCCCCCATTCCACACATACCAGAAGCAGCAATGTAACAATTTTGTTTTCTTGATCATTTATGTGGAATTTCTGTTCCACATAAAAGACAATCTTTAATGTTATGATTAAACTGGGATACTTTTAAGACAGGCTATACTTATTATAGTGCTTTTGAGGCTTTACATTTAAGAATTCTGTATGTGTTCTACGCAAGAAATAGTAATATATGTGTTTGGAAAGACATGAGGGCGAGTAAATAATAAAACTGACGGAATTGTAATTTTTGGATGTTCCTTAATTTATACAGACGGCTTTTATGGCGTTTAACTTTTAATTAAATCATTACTTCGTCGTTTTACAAAGCTGATTTCACACAAAAATGTCCCCAAAGGACCTATGTTGTTGTGGCGATCTGGCGCCCAAGAAATAGAAGGAAAAAAACAAAACAGAGTCGACACGACAGTAGAAGCACGCGCGTGTGCGCGCGCACACACATTTTAATTAAACCCATATTTTAATAACACTACGAAGTTTTGTAATATCTAAGTGAGCCCTTTTGTTTTTCTATCACCTTTTCCGCTCGTCCACCTTGATTTTGTGTGATTGTTAACTTGTAAAACGCATGAGGAAGTTAAAAAACCGCTACGTCCGCAGCAAGAGTGAAAAAGGGGCGGTGTGAAATGAATGTGAATGTGGATGGAAGAATAAGAAAACTACTGCTAACCTTTGAACCTCCTTCCTTTGTTATCGCAGAAAATCACGGGACAGTCACTGCTCGTAAAGACAATCATGGAGACATGAGACAGAAAGACTATTTGAGGAATATGTGACTGTTCAGAGAGCAGAAAAACTGCGAGTCAAGCAAAGGGAAGGAAAACAGTTTTCCCGGATGCGCTTTCTGTCTGGTTTGTATCGGTTTTCCCAATTCTGGCATTCCTTTGCTATGATATTGTTCATATCGGTACAAACAATTGCTTGTTATATTTCACTATGCGGATTTAATTTGAGGCTTCATGGTTGATTTAGAAACCTTGTGTTGCAGAAAACTTGTGATTCATGGGATATTAATCAGAAAAATCTCTTAATCCACATCTGAAACCTTAAATTTGGGCTCTCTAAGGTAAGTACATATTTTGTCATGTTTTTGTTAGTTAGACCTGTCTGCTTTAGTTCTTAATGTAATCTGATTGATTATTCACGTTTGTTGACTATATTCCAGCTTTAACTAAATTAAAGTTCCTTTACAATGTTTGATTTCTTGGACTTTTTCAGATAGAAACTCTGAACTTTCCTGTAAAAATGACATCTGTGCATTTTAACCCTGGGTTAGATTCCAAGGAAGTTAATGGGTAAGTGAATAACATTCAATTAAAGTTACTAACACTTAACCAGAATCATGACCTTTACTCCACCAACTTTAAATGGGTAATTCAACACTACTCACAGCTCCCAAAATCACATGATTTGTTTACCAAATGATCAGAGACTTTTTTTCCCCCAATACATTTTATTGTATTTATCAACACATTTTTTTTTGTAAAAATGTATTTATCAATACAATTTTAAAAAGATGATTCAAACAGTATGTTGTATTGTTTTTTACTATATTTCTATGTTGGAGCAGTAATGGGGTGAAAGAAGAGGCAGAGGTGCAGATCGATGATGGAAAGGAAGAGAGTGAGGATCCAGACACCATGTACCAGTAAGTAAGCTTCTAATTTGTTGGCAATCTTGAGATTAATGTTCTTATGTCTCATTCTGTTTTTGATTTATTTTGCAGTCGTGTCCGGAAAATTATAGCTCCTTTTGTGATGTCCTTTGGTTTTCGGTGAGTGGGATCATTTTATTTCAGAGTGTCACATAAAGAGGCTTCCAGGACCTATAAAATCCTATAATAATGTACTTGTGATCTTTTTTACTTTATCCCTAAAAATAGTTTTTAGACTGTTTTAATAATATAACAGGCAACTTCTGTTCTCATTTGCAGTGTTTTTGGCCTAGTACTGATCATCGTAGACATTATTCTGGTCATTGTGGACTTGTCCCTCTCCAACAAGAGTCGTGATGTTGGAAGTGCACTGGAGGCTGTTTCTCTTGTCATTTCCTTCTTTTTCCTTATTGATGTGCTGCTTCGCGTCTATGTGGAGGGGTTAGTAGTTTTTTCTAAATAATTTTGCAAACGTTTAGTCAGCACTTTCATTATGCATCACTTTATCTGAACATCATTTACAAAATGCGTAAGGCTTACAACAACCAATAGTCACTCATGACAGGAAACGATCTACAGGAAACACATTTCCTGGCACTTTCTGTTTTTCCAAAAATGAGTTTTTATCTCGCTGGAACAATTTCCTAGTACTCAAGCACAAAAATAATTTAAGTAATCCACAAGCTCTGCATTAATAATGATTATATACGAGTGTTATCAAAACCTGGTGCAAAGGTACAATTTTACATATTCAGGATCTATTCTATAGCAGTCTTTGATAAACTATTTATAAATCATCTTCTTTTTCAGATTCAAGGTGTATTTCAGCTCAAAACTGAACATAATAGATGCTTGTATTGTGGCCATTACCCTGGTGGTCACCATGATCTATGCATTCTCTGATCTCTCAGGAGCCAGCCTGATTCCCAGGTACAGCAGATTTAATGGAAAGCAGTCATGTTTGATGCTCACTTTTCATCCAATATTATATAAATGTAACAATGTTAATATCATGTGTTTGCAGGGTGGTCACGTTCCTGAGATCTCTGAGGATATTGATTCTGGTACGTATCTTCAGACTGGCATCTCAGAAGAAAGAGCTTGAAAAGGTCACAAGGAGAATGGTGAGTGACATAAACGCAAAGAAAATGGTCTCATTTTTTCAATCAGATTTTGTGATTGTCTGTCTGTTTCTATCCGTTTATGTCCATTTATATAGGCTATACTTGACATTCCCCTTTTATTCTTTTTAATCCGTTTGAACTATTTTCCCCCCACTAGTGTTTTGTTTGTTGTTTAAAAAAAAAGAAAAAAAAGTTGCCAGCCCCCACCAGCATTTTTGACCATTTTCACAAAATGTTCATGGCCCACAGAATAATGAATAATTGAACATGCAGTATATCAAAAGAAAAAACAGAGCCTCTGCTTTTAAACAACAACAACAAAGATTTTGTTCTAGGTTTATGCATTCTTTTTTTTATCAACACTTGAATTTGGGGCAAGTTTCATTTAAAAAAAAAAAAAAAGCTGAGAAAATTGCTTTTTTTCTCTCTCTCCCAAAGTGTACAACATGCATAAGCAATGCTTTTATCGCGTGTATCTGCTACTTTTATTGCCTGTGTTTTGATCTGGAGAGTCTCTACTTTTTCAGAAGTTGTGTAATAGCGCCCCCTACCAACATCAAAAGTAAGAAAATTCCGTCAATGACAGGGAGTTAAAATTAGTGCCCCAATTATGCTATTTAAAGGTTCCCAATTTGGTCGTATCGGTGTTTCGTCCAGATGGATCTGCCGTTTTGAGAGCCTGAAACCGCTATTTTTTTAATCTGGGTCCCAGAGTGGATAAATCTGGAAACGACACCCTTGCGTTTTCATGTCTACAGCCAATCTGTATATTTTGTGAAACTATTATATCATCACCCCACGTCTCGACCCTAGTCAGACACCGCTATGGCCCTGTCCCAAATGGCACACTCCGGACTTGTGGACTTCCTCAGAGTCCACACTTTGGTGACGTCATGTAGTGCAGACCTATAGGGCCCTTGGCGCGAGTCCACGAGGGCGCATTGAGAGGTATTTTTGGGACAGACTCGATCGTCACGCCGGAAATAACGGTCTGGTTGTTTTTTGACAGGAGCTGCAGGTTCGGGGAATATGCTGCCTATTGTTGTTGTTGTTTTTACCATTTTACCTCTCCATACAGAGCCGAATAAACTGAAAGATCATCTCATCAGTCCCTTTCTTAGATAAATATCACAAATATCTTATACAAATATTATAATATTTAGCATTGAGAACAGGTTTCTTTTGTTTTGCAACATATCTCCATGTCAACTACACAGCCTGCTTTTGCTTAATATATACATGCTTATTTAAATAATGTATACAGTTGTAATAATACATAATGTTCCATTTGAACTAAGATTACAATTTTAACACATAATAAACATGTGTGTGAGTTTCAGATGATTTTACAGGTTTAAATATAAATACTAGGTTTACATATGACTCCGTAAAGCCCTGAAATTCGGTTCTATTTATTTAATGAATCGTAATGCGATCATATTATTAAACGTGCCATTATTATGTTTGAGATATTAACCACTGGTCAATGACCATAATGTTTGTATAAACTGTAGGTAACAACTGGTAAAATGTACACCTAGGTCATAAAAACCGTAATGATACCTACACTTAAATATTTTCTTCTCATCCATGTCATCAATTTCCTCCCATCCATTGTCTGATTGGCCTTTCGCAAGGATTCCTGGGTAGTTAAAGTGTGCGGAGCCTGCATCTATGCGGGCTTCGCTGAAGACCGCTTCAAGGGTACAAAGGGGGCGCTGCTGAGCACACTTCAGAGCATTAAAATGCTGAATGGGACGGCCTACGGACTCGTAGACTTGGCGAGCACGTGCAATTTAAGTCCACGAGACCGAAAGTCCACATGAAGTGCGCCATTTGGGACAGGGCCTATGTCCCATGTTCCAAGTCTTCTTCTCTGTGTACCTCTGTGGCAGAATTACAGCTCCACATATTGGTCTGGCATGTATACTACATCGTTTTGAGTCAGTTTCAGTGGTTTCATGTGTACGCAGATGTTTCTTAAAGAGGATCTTTTCGTCGACTGAGAAACCAAAGACTGTTACTGAGTTTTTGAAATGAGCGCATGCGTAAGAACAGCCCCCCTCCTTCACAGCTGATTTCGAGGGAACGCCTCCCAAAACTCGTGCACGAGTATTGGAACACGAGTGTTTACCACCGGCATTCGCTGTATCGTGTTAGTGGATTCATTATGTCGGACTCACCGCAGGCAACTCATAATCTGCAGTTGTTACTCCTGTCTCCTGACAAAAACATTGCATGCGGCGCCTGTGGAGTGTGGAAAGTTACTGGAGCGCGCAGCCGCGCTTGACTCTCACAAGGAACGTCACGGCAGTGATTTCAAGCCAGAGGGCCAACGATTGGCTGATGTTTTTAAGGCCCTACCTCGTGCACAGATGATGTATATTAATATTATTACTTCCAGTGCACCTAATAAATAGTCTTTTATCAGTTAGTAAAGACAGTTTCAAGTAATATTGCAAAAATGTATAAAACAAAACATCCTTTTTAGCACCTTTAAGATGAAGCCGTATATGGATTTATTTATTTATTTATTTATTTTTTAGAACGAGGAAAAAAAAAGATTTGTGTGGATGTGGCCTTAGTTTTGAAGGTCTCCAACTATTGGTTTACATACATCCAAAAACACTTTAATTTTTTGCAGCATCATGTCTTTTCTCACAGTCTCTGAAACTGTTCAATAAAGGATTCAGCCTCTCTAAACCCCTCCTTTTTGACAGCAGCTTCTGCTCTGATTAGTCACATTATCACTTACAGCGCATGACCGAAACCAAACGCCCATTACCATATACATTTCCGGGCAATTTAAACTTATTGTTTGAAATTTTCTACATAAATAAACTTAACATAATAATTTCCACAGGTGTCCGAGAACAAAAGACGGTACCAAAAAGATGGGTTTGATCTTGACCTCACATATGTCACAGGTTTGGTTGCTTTTTATTTTAGTCAGCAGAAATCTAGTCATTTCTTCTTAGTGTTTTTTTTTTTTTTTGTCTCTGGTTATTTACTTTGCATCAGATCTACCTTTTTAAATTCATTGGACACATAAAAATAACATTAAAATCAAGTAATTTCCAAAACCAAAGTGATTTTGTCATTGATAGTGTCTTATCTCTCTTCAGAAAGAGTCATTGCCATGTCTTTTCCATCTTCTGGGAAGCAGGCGCTCTATAGGAACCCTATCAGAGTAAGTTACCAACATTTAACACAAATGTTTAAGAACATTTTAATTGGATGTAAAAGATTTCAGATGTTTTAATTGTTCTAAAAACATTGTATGATCAATATGTGAATGACACATTTTAGGAGGTCGCTAGATTCCTGGATACCAAACATCTGGATCACTACAAGGTGTTTAATCTCTGTAGTGAGTAGATGCTTCTCTTTATGAATTACATCAGATTATTTTACCGTGATTACCAGTAAAGTTAACCTCAGATCATTTCCTTTGTTTCTAAAAGGCATGATAACAATGTTGGCTAATCTGATTTCTTGTTTCAGGTGAGAAGGGTTACGATCCACAGTTCTTTCACTACCGAGTGGAGCGTGTTATGATAGATGACCATAACGTGCCATCACTCGAGTAAGAAAGCTCACCACAACTGAACATCAGAACATGTTGCTGACGTGGCAAATCTAGTTTTCAGAAAGAATGTTGTCATGAATCTCTAGAAGAGGTGGATTGATCTCTGTCTGTTCTCCTGTCAGTGATATGCTGCGGTACACAGCCTGTGTTAGGGAGTGGATGGCGGCAGACTCTAGGAATGTGATTGCCATCCATTGCAAAGGAGGAAAAGGTCTGGTTTTTTATGGTGTTTCAATGCTGTATGTAAATACAGTCTATCTGAAATGTTAAATGGATTGGATTTTGTTCAAAAGGGCGGACTGGGACGATGGTGTGCACATGGCTTATCGACAGCGACCAGTTTGAGAGTGCGCAGGTACAATCTGGTCATGAATGTTGATGTGTAGAGCCTTTCTCATCCAAGACTATATTCAAATTTTATTTAAACCATCTTACAGGAGAGCTTGGACTACTTTGGTGAGAGACGGACTGATAAAAGCATGAGTTCGAAGTTCCAGGGCGTTGAAACTCCCTCTCAGGTGAGTGAAACTGTATTAGAAGCCAATTTGGATCCAGCAAATGTATATAATCATCCTGTTGTTTTAAATTGATATATGTCCTGTTTTTTTTTTTTTTATACTTGTAGAGCAGGTATGTTGGTTATTATGAGATCATGAAGAATCAATACAACCGTCAGCTACCACCCCAGAAGAGCCTGAAGATAAAGAGCATTCGAATCCACTCCATTGCAGGTCAGACACAGCCATCGTGCATATATATGTATAATGTGTGTGTGTATATGTGTATCACACGTCATTTTATAATACTTTATAATGCTATTTATAAAAAAAATAAAATAAATCAGTCATGACAACTCTCGGGATAGTTTGTAAAGCATTTTATAAATGTAAATAGAATGTTTTGATTTGGTCTTGGTGGACTAGATCTGCTACGCTGCTGCTGAGCATGACTTGCTTCTGCTGAATGCTCAGAACATAAAATTACAGGAAATGCTGCTGCTAGACAGGGGAGACCCCCTGTAGTAGATCTAGGCAGGGTGAGGGCAAGAGTAAGAATTTGCACAGTGCAGAGATTGCATTCATTTGGATGTGTTGTGGTTATAAAGGGAAATGGTAATGGTCACATAAAATTGATTGGCTGTGAATGTTAGTCAAGTCAAGTCAAATTTATTTATATAGCGCTTTTTACAATTGGTAATTGTTTCAAAGCAGCATTACATATTAGAAGCACAGAAAAAAGAGAAGTGGTTAAAAAATAAGCTGTACAAGCAAGCGTGGTAATATGTAACATATACAAGATGGTGCTACATTAAGCCAATGTCGGCTGACTCCCAGGGGTGGAAAAAACCCCCTAGGAGAAAAACCCAGCATGCTAACACTGGGGAAAAAAGTCCTAGGAGGGAAAAAACCCCTTGGAAGATATATATATATATATATATATATATATATGTAAATGGATATGAAGATCAAAATCTGAATTACACATTTTTATTATAAAGATTAAAAATAGATTATATATAAATATATGTAAGCGGATACAGAGATTTAAAATCTGAATTATAGATGCAGCCAGAACTGGATCTGTAGGCCCATAGTCTCCTGGGCTACGTTGTAGTCAGGTCCAGACACAGGTTCTCCATCTGATCTGGATACGGCCTGGATCCAGCACCCGGCAAACCTCAGGATAAGCAGAGAGACTGATATTAGCGTAGATGCCATTCTTATTCTGATGTACAGGTATATCTAGTGTTATAGGAAATGTTCTCGGTTCTGGCCGACCTAATTATTGCTACATTAAATGTTACATTAAACAAACCAATCAGAATGCAAATAGAGTTTCATGGCTAAACTATTCACCTTATTCCGCCACGCCCGTTTTTAATTCTCCGCTCTTCCGCATTTTGTCATCCGACTTCCGCTGAACTGACTCGGCACATCCGGTAGCTAGATCAGTAATTAAAAGATTGTTTATAGCAAGCTATAACTTTAGAGAAATGACAAATAACGTTAATGCAGTAAATGTTTCAAATTGGGAGCACGGAGAAAACTTTATACAACGATCAGATCAGTCTCATATCGTCACTGTTAACGGCCGTAACTGGTAGACGATATGAAGAAGTGGCCAGAGTAAACCATGGGACTGCCAGGAGTCGATGAAGCAGCATGTAGAGGGTGTGGGTGAAGACGACTGGAATTATTTTAAATCAGTTTTGTTAAAGATAACTTTGTGATTTGTATTTTAAAAAATGTGTAATTTAATAAGTTGTAATAAAATCAGGCTTAAGTGTTTGTTGTTATCAGGAAGCTAGACACCTTTTACTGACCTTCATGTAGAGATAATGTTTCACCATTTAATTTTCATATGCAATAAACCAAGATAGAATTAATTTGCAAACTTGACATGACTTATTCTATTTAAATCAGAAATAATCCCTTTAAATTGTAAGAGCTCACATTATATGGTTTTATTAAAAAGATACTGACAGCTAACATCTGGCCACATTGTAAAGATAAAAAAAAAAACATCACATATGATCATATTGTAAAGGTTTATAGAAATATCTACATACACTATTTACACTGATTAGTTAAAGCAAAACCACAGCACAGACAAACATACCTAAAATCAACATTTATTCATCCTCTACATCAGAAATTATGTTGCTCAGAAGGGTAAAATGGGCAAATTCTCTAAATGATCAATTTTAGGGGTGAGGTTAATTTGAAAGAAAGGATTTTGAAGATTTTCCGTCATATGACCCATGTACATTAGCAATGCGCCTGGTGTTGGTGGTGTCAGAGAGTTGCGTGTGTCTCTTGGTGAATGCTGGAATGACAAGTTTCACCTTCCTTTGATAGTCAACAGTGTTTTGATCTGTCTGCATTGACACCATTGTATGCGAACTGAACTTGGCTGGATGATGACATCACTGTTTACTCCAGTGCTGATATAGATAAATTATCATCCTGATATGACCACCCTATACCACCCTAATGATCACCCTGCAATAAATTACGACGCAGCTCCATCAGAGTCGTCAGGAGCTGATCCCAAGTGTGTAGCTGGAAGCTGTTGGTGTATATATTGGTAAGGTGCTCGGCGACTGAATGAATGGTGGTCGTTTCTCAGCAGAGTTGTGTACAATGGCGCCAGCTCAACGCATTTCATTCTCATATCAGATGTAGGAGGCTTCAGATTGAGATGTGATTTTGAAGTGTAGTTGTGGTCAAAGACAGATGGATCCTCCCAGTGTGTTTCTGCATCACAGTTCAGGGTATGTGGATGTGATCATCCTCACAGTTGATCACTGACGCTCATCGATGCATCTGTGGAAATAATATAACCATACATTTTTTTTTTTACATTAGTAATTATTGATCATGAGAATTAATATAAGATTGCACTCATACTTTAACAGAACATTGTGAGAGAGATGCATTAAAAACGAGACAGTATATACACAATCTCTAACTCTAGTGTTAATAGTTAGGTCAATATCAATATGAGAGATGTAGCTAGCTGGCCTGCTATCACCTGCAATCTATATAAATTACAGGAATAATGTAAGTTACTTAAGCTATTATTAAACTATAATGTACCACAATCCTATCTTAAATATGTAACTTACCATTGTACTATCTTACATATGAAATATATAGGTGGCAATTGTAATAATGCAAGATACGTTGTATTTTGTGAACTGCTCTTTACTGATCTTAACTGTATTCATAGAAGGGACTTCACAAATCTAACGTTAGGTTAACATGTACATGGCTAGCTAAGTTAGCTTACCTGAATCTGACAACCTGTTCAGCATCCGCCGTGACTTATTTACCGGAACATCGTTGCCGAGCCATTTCTCGGGGAAAGGGTGTTTGTCAGTCGGCCTCCCGTCCATGAAATGGTACGAACACACATAAGTGCGCTTGGGTGGTCACTTCAAGTTTAGCGCCTTCAGCCATTGCCTCAGGTGCTCCTCGTCTTAAGGTAGTGGGTGTAAATTGTAAAGTGCACCACAACACTCGGACCGCTTCACATTGTATTCGTAACATCGTTGATGCCGTTTCAACTGTTCTCTCTTCTTAATCTAATTGTTATGACAGCCACTAACTGAGCATATAATACTCATCTACCGTTACAGCTATAGGATTACCGCTAGCGACTACTAGTTTAGGTCCCTCAACCGGAAGTAAGATGACAAAATGAACGTAATGGCGCCACCCTTGTTGTCGCGGAAAATAAGGTGAATACAATGTCTGTCTGTCTATCTACAGCAGTGGTTTTCATTAAAACCATGGAACCCACATTTTTCTATGGTCATTAGGCCACAACCCAATTTCTTTGAAAACTGACCTAAAAATTAAAAATATATGTATGTAAAAATGGTTGACACACACACACAAGTACCGTCCCACTTTACTTAAAGGGATACTTCACCTAAAAATTTTATCATCATTTACTCACCCTCAAGTTTATGTTCTGCTGTACACAAAGGAAGATATTTGGAAGAATGTTTGTAACCAAGCAGAGGGGGGAAAAATACTATGGTAGTCAATGGGGTCTGAGATCTGCTTGGTTAACAAACATTCTTCCAAATATCTTCCTTTGTGAATAGCAGAACAAAGAAATGTGTACAGGTTTGGAACAACTTGAGGGTGAGTAATAAATGATGACAGAATTTTCATTTTTGGGTGAACTATCCCTTTAACACACATATGACTAATACTGATAAATAAACAGTATATGGTAAGGCTATTAAATGGCAGTCCCAAACTAGTTTTTGTTAATACAGTAAAGCTAGTAAGTCAGTTTGAGCCACCACAGTTGTGGTGATAACACACAGTGAAAATTAATAGGTATTTTGAGGTTATGGAAATGACAGTTACCATGGCAAATACACAATACTAACATGAACTGTTAATGAAAGATATGGAAGCTGCTCTTGAATAGAATGAACATCATACCTGCATGCAGAAAATGCATGCAGCTAGCACACAAAGTACAAGTTATGTAAATTATTGGTACTTTTTGGTAAATTTATGACTTATTAATTAATACCGTAATTATGATGTTGTATGCTCGGAATTTATTTTGCTCTTCATATAGTGAAGTGATATACAGCATGCGCCTCCGCATTTGCACATGCAATTGAAGAGTGCAGGCCACGCACACAGTATAATGTCTCAGAGGTCACGAAAGGTAGTTTAAAAGGTAGAAAGAGAGACTTTTCATTTGTAACATGCAGTGTTGGGTATAATTAATTACTAAGTAATCTAATTTCTGTAATTTATTTACTTTTCCATTGAAATAAGGGATTATTTTTTCTGTAGTTTAATTAGTTACTTCTGATGTAATTGCATTAAATACTGTATAGACTATAGAACAATTCTATATAAAACAATAGTGGACTTCAGAATTTTATATTAAAATGTATTTTTATGTAAACTTCTCCCTTTAAATACTCAAGAATAATTCATGCAACTGTATAATGTTTATTTGAAAGAATCAAAAGTGCAGTTTCTAACTGGTCGAGGTTGATATGGGATTTAGAAAGTAAAAAATAATCAAATACTTTTTAGAGAGAGTAATTAGTCCATAATCTAATTACACTGTTGAAGATGATGTAATCAGTAACTAGTAATTGATTACTTTTTTAGATTAACTTACCCAATACCGGTAACAAGTTATGAAAATAAGAATAATGATGCTGACATATAGCCTGACAACATCTCATCTGACCACAGATACTGAATCAGGACAATGTGTTTTTCTCAGGCACGCACTTAATCTGCGTCTGACAGAAGAGTCAACAGCTTTCATGCACGATTGAGGAAAAAAAACATGTTGTAGTTGTTTCTTTGACTGCACACTCTGCCAGTTGAGAGAAACTGATCTACAGTATATAAAATAATAACATATATTGAATATGAAATAATATATTGAATTTGAATATAAAATATTATATATAGTGCTGACAAACGATTAATCGCATCCAAAAAAAGTTTTTTTACATAATGTGTGCACATTAAGCGATTAATCGTGATTGTTTGACAGCACTAATATCATATATTGAATTTGAATATATAAAAATAATCAAATCAATATATTCATATATTAAATGTGTGTGTCTATATATGTAAAATGATATATGTATAATTATATATATTATCATATATTGTAATTTTACATATTGCATATATTTTTATTAATATTAAACAATATTTTAATGCTACACAACTTGAATTCAGTAAATATTAAGTAAACAAAGCAAAAACCATTGTATAAAAGCAGTGTAATTTCCACATGACTGGTTGTTGTTCAGGTGTTGGGAAGGGTAATGGCAGTGACCTTAAGGTGAAGATCACAGTGAAGCGAGAGCTCGTCTTCCAGTGTGTTTGTGACAAACAGCAGAACTGTACAGTAAGTATGTATTGATGATTGATGTGTTGAATGAATTCATGTTTCTGTTCTCTACAGTAGGCTCCAAGGGTAAAGCTAGCAACTTGTGGCATACTAAACACTTACCTATGCACAATTCTTTGTAGGTTTCTATAATAGCTATCTTTCATTTCAGTCTGATCGTCCTGTCGTGTGTGTGTGTGTGTGTTTTGTTTTTTTCAGGTGTTTCCTGACACTGGTAATAATGCAGTGGTCATCAGTTTACAGGAAGGGCCTGTCGTGACTGGAGATGTGAAGGTCATGTTTGAGTCCAGTGCTGTAAGCCTCCACTATTTTTAGTATTTAATTGACCCATGTATTTTATGGAGTGCTATTGGCTTGAACTTAAACCCTTTTTCTCTCTGTCCAGGGTCTGCCAAAGGGTTACGAGGACTGTCCGTTCTATTTTTGGTTTAACACCTCTTTTGTTGAGAACAACAGGTGGTTTTTTTTTTCTTTTTTGTCAGTAGTTATGGGAATTTGTTTTTGTATTTTTTGTCCTTCGAGAGCTCACTGAAATCTTTTGCGTTGATGTTTTTGTGTTATAGGCTGTATCTCTCGAGGGAGGAGCTGGACAATCCACACAAATCTAAGACCTGGGACATCTATAAGGAAGACTTCGGAGTGACAGTGTTATTCACAGACCCTTGAGGAGAACATTCTCTGACATTGGATGTGTTCACCATTTTTGTAGTTTCTTGTGAGAGGTGTACTTAAGAAAACCTACAAGCTAAAGCCAATGTAAACACTCCACATCAACCTACAGATTTTTGAGATTTGAATGTGAATGCAATTTTTGTTTAAAAAAAAAAAAAAAAAAAAAAAAAAAAGCTCATTTATTTATTTTTTTTTTTTTTAAGTTTTTACTGTGGTTCTATTTGTTTGACTGAAGTTTAAAATTCTTTGAAGAGAATAATATCAAACACGTACATGGAAAAACATGGGGAAAAAAAAACGTATTACTTATTTCTTGAGTTTACATGCTGTCATTAGGAACTACATACCGACCCCTAGTGGTTCTGTCCTGCACTGCATCCAGATGTTGGGGAATCTGATATGAGAGGGAAACGTTATAGGTTTAAATAGAAAATATCCTTTTCTGGTTTGGGAAAGTTGTAAATGATTTAGAATAATTTTATTGAAGAAAGAAAAAAAAAAAGAGTTACAGTAGCCTTAAGAATTGTACATTTTACAGTTTCAACAGGGTTGTAAATTGAATGACAACTCAAATCACTTACTGCATGTGGATTAATTCAAAATAATGAGAACCAGTCAAATATACACTTTAGCCTATACATTAGGCTATGTAAAAGTTGGGGGTTAGTAATATGTTTTCGAAACAACAGCTGAATGAGCTCACTCACCGCCATCACTAGACTCATACTCAAACACCTGGGGCCTAATGTAACCGTGTAACCAGCTGTGGGGAATCAGAAAATAATTCCAGTGAATTGTTGACCACCTCCGTTTGTACACGGGAATCGTTCGTCCCGCTGGCTGCATGACACTATGGCGAAGGAGTGGGCGTCCTGGCTGCCTGAGGAAGCCCTGAAGACGATACGGTAAAGTACTGATGGAAAGACTACACTCTTAGAAGAAAAGGTTCTATATAGAACCTTAAAAGGTTCTATATAGAACCTTAAAAGGTTTTATCAGGCGCTACGTATTTGGAACCCCTAAAAGGTTCTATACAGAACCCTTTTTAAGGGTTCAATGAAAAGAACCCTTTAGGGTTCTTTGTTGCCAGGAAAAAAGGTTCTATATAGAACCTTTTATGGGTTCATTTTATTGATTTAGTTTTTAATTTATTTTAATTAAATCTTATGAATTATATATTACTTTATCACTAGAAAAACTTAAATACCTATAGGCATAACACAACAAAATAATATAATCATTTAAGACATTTTTATTAGCATTTACAATGACACAAGCAATATAAAACAATGCAATTCATAGAGCGATAGTTAGAAGACTTAACATAAATGTTTCTAAAAAATTGAACTAAAAGACTAGCTAGTAGAATTTTTTTTTTAAATTCATGAGCGTTAAATGATAACTTAACATTCAGATAAGCATTTAAACAATAAAAACAAATGACCCATGGCAGCACATTCAGTACTGAGAAGGGCTAAATAGTGCTGAATGAAAGAAACTGGCATTTGGATGCTCCATATTGAACAAAAAGTAGACAGCCAACAGATACTTTTGACATCTCTGTGTTTTCAATTAGGGGCACGTCCATTTTGATGCACTCTCTTTGCGTTCAGGGGGCTTGACATCCTAAGATGGAGATGCAGGTCAGAAAAACATTTATTAGACTTATGGAGAGTACAGTACAACAGAAAACAGAAAGGAATCTCTCACAATTACATCTTAAAACTTACTTGAATCATACAGGTGTGTTATTTTCATCTTATTGAAGTAATGCTGCACTCCAGAGTCCATTTCTGCAGTGAGAGTGCAAACAGAAATATTTATTTATTATTATTAATTATTGCATTAAACATGGAAAATAGAAAACAAATATAAGCCACTTCAGTTTAGCAGATTTACAGGTTTCCCAAAGTTGGTACTGTGAGTAAAAATAATGTACATTTTTGTGTCATTGGTTTGCAGTTGAAGGTCTTTTCTTCATCTTCCTAATGCATCTTCAAGAACCAAATACAGTGTTTAGCATAAATTAGGCCTTCAATTAATTCAGAAAAAAAAAAGTGTGCTATAACTGCAAACACCAAATACTAACAGCTATATCCACAGAAGAAACATCTTCATCAGCTCCTCTCTTTGTTCTTCGGGGTTTCTCTTGAATTCATGTTTATAACAGTCTGGGTGTACAGTGATTTGACTGCTCCTGAAACATCGTTTTCTAATACAATCTACAGTACAAAGAAAAGTGTATTAGGATATAACATGAACTCTCGCCACCTTTATTGAACAGTCCACAACCGTTTTTTAACAGAGATTTTAGGAATTCATGTAAGAAATGACAAACCTCCTGGCGGAGAATAGCGCAGGCCCCAACAGCACCGTAAACCACATTTTTTCTTTTTGATTCTTGAAAAAAAACAAAAAAAACATGTAAGGTGTGTAAAAATATCAGGAATTTAGGCAAATGTCATTAAAATAACGTAAGAGATATTATTTTCTCACTTACCAATTTAATCGTCGTCCTCTCGAGCGCTGAGCTCAAATGGACGTCCGTAACGGTTGAAGTTTAAAATGCTGCGTTCACGCGCATTCTAATTACTCGCGCACGACTCGCGCGGCTGAAATCCGACACTGCGCGTGCAGACAGTTCAGAACTGATCAGCGCATACACATGCAAGTTATTTGCTGTTTATGTCGAAGATCATTTAATGCATTTGTTTGGAGGGTTGAGTTGTAAGAATTGACTTTCAGAATCTAAGTCATTCCTACAGGATTTTCTTTAACCTGCAGATGGCAGAATTCTGCCCCTAGCGCCTAGATCCAGAAACAATTAGATTTTTTTTTTCATTACAGGATAATGCGGCAATTATTATTTTCTAATAAACCTATTAAACTTGAAAATGTATATAAGTTTGTTTTCTTCAGAATGAAAGGTGTGCCTAAGTAAAATTGAAGTAAAAACACAAATATAATGTTAAATAGTGTAATAATTTAAATAAAGCACTAATAATAAAGCACATTTAGCCCAAAGAACCCTTTGGTTCTTTCTCCTTTTTGGCAGAAAGGGTTCTATAAAGTTGGTTAAAGAACCCTAGGGTTCTATAGAACCCCAAAGAACCTTTTTTTCTAAGAGTGTATAGCCTACATACGTCAACCTGAACCCAGGTCATTAACCCATATTAGTTGTATTTTTATTTTTTTAAGCACACTCTTTCAGGAAGACAATGTGTTGAGAAGATATAAAAATGGCCATTAAGCTCTATTGGGTTTAATACCGCGCCAACATCACAGACTGATTCATTTAGCACTTTTTTTTTTTTTTTTTTGATAGCATTTAATTCGTCCTCAGCATCATCAAACTGTTAGATTTTTGTTCTTGTTTTACAGTTTGCTATTGATCTGACTTGCTGTGGACATTGTTGGCATTAACAGCTGTAAGGTGTTTGGATTGTCACAGTTGCTGAATATGATTTTGCAATTGTAGTGAGACTTTATGTTGAAATCATGGATTATCTGACGGTCTTACTAAATAAAGAAATATTTTGCAAAGTGGTTTGTTTATAGGTTTAAGTTATGTCAAAATCCTTCAAAAGTTTGTGGTGAGCAAGTTTTTTTGTTTTTGGAAAGAAGTTAATATTTGTATTTAGCAAGGATGCATTGAATTCAAAAGGGACATAAATTGTTACAAAATATTTCTATTTCAAATAAATACTCTTATTTTGAACTTTCTGTTTATCAAAGAATCCTGTTGTCCAATGTTTAAATTATCATTGATGATAATAAATGTTACTTGAGCATCAAACTGGCATATCAGAATGATTTCTGAAGGATCATATGTGACACTGAAGACTGAAGTAATGATGCTGAAAATTCAGCTGCATCACAGGAATAAATTACTTTTCAAAATGTATTAAAAGTGAAAGTTGTTTTGTTAAATTATAATAATATTACTCTTTTTATTGTATCTTTGATCAAACACATGCATCCCTGCTGTCTCAGGTTTGACTTACCTCCCATTCTAGAAAACCCAGAGTTTCTCTAATTTCAGGGTTAACATAGTTTTCACTTAACACCTTAACAAGCGCCTCCCTTTTTGAGTAATTATATGAAAATGCATTATCCAAACTTAAATGGTTATAATTCAAGAATGGAATAGAGATCTGAGATTGGTCTTGTTTTAAAGAAGACACTCAGTAGATTGTAGCTGAAGTGAAAGCTCTTCAAAAAATTAAAGTATGAAAAAGTTATAAAAGTTTAAATTTACTGTAAATAAAATGCTACTGTATTAAACATTTTATATTTTATGTAAAGTATATATTTTACAAAACATGTTTTACTTTAAAATTTATGTAAATTCAAAGCCATATGTCTAACCAAGCTGTGTTCAAAATTTGAAGTTGATATCAGAAAAATTGAAGTTCCTATAACATTTTGTTTAGTCTCATCCACCCAAGTGCATATTTTTGTATTTCCGCCTGAATTTGACATGCCCGAGTTTAAATGTTCACACTACACACATACAGTGGAAGAAATGGAAAATGTTGGAGTCATTGTACAGAGAACTTCGTAAAATAACATGATCAGCTTGCAATACTTGCAAAATAATGTTGAATGTGTTTAAAAGATTATAATATTTATATATTAAAAAATAGGCGCTTTTTGTCTTTGTCTTTGAAAAGCTGTAATTTAGGTTCTGCTTGGTGCTTGCTCTATTGACCAATTGTTTGTTTTGTTTGATTCCACTAGGTAGCAGAATACACCAGAAAAAAGAATTTTGACTCTGTCATATTGTAAATATAAAATATTCAAATATAACTGCAGGGAGGTAAAATTATTTTTTAGCGTCTATGAGTGTCCTTTGCTAAAAATCCTATTTTTGATATAATTTAGCACTTGATTGGTTTTCTTCATTTTATCTTTTGTCTCTGAACAAGTAAAATGAAAAATGAAAAATGGGATAAAAGAATGAGACCAACTATACTTTTATTTTACACCAGTTTCATTTTCCTTTCAGGAGACACAAAACTCTATAACTTATCAAATGTAGTCATTACAGTTTAGAACAGTGTCCAAATCCACCACATATATATTATTTCACTGCTGTGCATCACTTGGATATGTGGTCTTGTGTGAGCCCGTCTGTGCCAGGGTCTGCTGGTGATCCATTTCATAATCTGAAACGATGAAACCAGTGTTTTTACCCATACGTAGTTGTTTTATTTGTAATAATATACATTTAACAACATCAAAATGCAGATTTACTGCGTAATTTTATTTGAGTTTGCATGCTTGTTGCGAACACAGCGTTGTAAATGCAAGACGCACTTTCTATATGTTTTGTCAAATAACAGCTTATTTGCTTAGTTGCTGAGTTTTCCCACTTCTAAATATTAATTATATCAAGAAAAATGTTTTAGCCTTGTAAAAATATATAGGAGCTTACCTACGGTGGCCGAGAGAGCTCAACGCGCTGCAAATGAGAAAACATCTTCATCAGTTTGACAACACATGCGCTGCAAACTCCACAACACTTACAAAAAGAAAAACGCGCTGCAAATAAAGAAAACATCTTCATCAGTTTGACAACACATATGCGCTGCAAACTCCACAACACTTACAAAAAGAAAAACGCGCTGCAAATAAAGAAAACATCTTCATCAGTTTGACAACACACGCGCTGCAAACTCCACATGTTTTCTTTATTTGCAGCGCGTTTCACCATTTGTAAGTGTTGTGGAGTTTGCAGCGCATATGTGTTGTCAAACTGATGAAGATGTTTTCTTTATTTGCAGCGCGTTTTTCTTTTTGTAAGTGTTGTGGAGTTTGCAGCGCATATGTGTTGTCAAACTGATGAAGATGTTTTCTTTATTTGCAGCGCGTTTCACTATTTCTAAGTGTTGTGGAGTTTGCAGCGCGTGTGTTGTCAAACTGATGAAGATGTTTTCTTTATTTGCAGCGCGTTGAGCTCTCTCGGCCACCGTACTTACCAGTCAAACACAGTCTCTCCCTCGACAAACGGAACCTTTAGTGTCTGTTCACCATTTCCATAAGAGCGCTGTGGCAAATGGCCCACCACGGGCCGGTGCGGGATAAGAGGTTAAAGGATTAGATCACTTTAAAATGAATATTACCCCAAGATTTACTCACCCTCAAGCCATCCTAAGTGTATATGACTTTCTTCTTTCTGATGATATTAACAATTAATAAAAAAATAAATACCTGAAAGATATTTAATAATTAATAAATATCCTGACGCATCAAAGCTTTATAATGGCAGTGAACGGGACCAATGAGTATGAAGCTCAAGAAAGTGTTTCCATCTGCGGCTCCGGGGGTTTATAAAGGCCTTCCGAAGAGAAGCGATGCGTTTGTGTAAGAAAAATATCCATGTTTAACAAGTTATAAAGTAAAATATCTAGCTTTTTCCAGACTGCCTTCCGTATTCCATTTACAAAGAAAGTGTAACGCCTTTCACAGTTCTAGTGGAAGCTTTTTATTTTACTTTTATTGCTTCGCTTCAGAAGGCCTTTATTAACCCCCGGAGCCGTGTGGAGTACATTTATGATGGATGGATTCACTTTCTTGACTTCAAACTTGTTCAAACTCTACATTTAATGTAGAGTAACTGCTAGCTTAGCTCACTACATTTTAGTAGATTTCCCAACACTGGACACCTTAGCTGTTGTGGCACGATGTGGTAAACACAGTGTATGGAGCCAATAGATTTGTGTTATGCCTCTGCAATCACCATCTATTGGCTGTAGATAACAAAAGAGGAAATTAGAGTTACAGATCATAATCTATTAAATGTTGAAACCATCAGGATCACAGCATGATTCTATAAAACAACACTTCTTCTTTCTACTTGGATAAGCTACAATATTAGAATAAAAACTTAATTAATTCATTGCATTACAAACACCACACATTAAACATCCAGGTTGAATCAATCACTTGATGAACAACACATTCTCACATGTGCTAACATAATACAAACCCCATTTCCAGAAAAGTTGGGACATCTCTGTTACACAAGGAGAAAGCTATACATGGATTCTATGCAGAGATGCTGCTGATTCTCTGGGCCCGAGCTCATCTCAGATGGTCTAAAAGACAGTGGAAATGTGTGCTGTCAGATAAGTCAATGTTTTAGCTTGTGTTTGGAAAAAAACAGACATTGAGTTCTCAGTCCCAAAGACGAAAGGGACCATCCAAACTTTCATTAGCGAATCAAAATTTGTTTATACTTAAACTACAATAAAGTTGTTCAATGAAAACTTTGGTAATCTTTTCTTTTTACTTTTGTGAGTTAAATAGAGGTTCAAGAGAATGAACAAATCACAGATTCTTGATTTTATTGCATTTAACAAAATGTCCCAACTTTTCTGGAAATGAGGTTTGTATGTGGTTGAAAGCACTGTAAAAAAAAAAAAAAATTTTTTTTACAGAATAAAACTGGCAGTTGTGGTTACCAGAATAATTCTGTAAATAAATAAATAAATAAATACAGTAAAAGCATTAACAGAACAATACTGACAACCACTATAATAATACATGATAAGAAAGCCACATGAAGAATCAAAGCTCATCAAAGTAACTTTTCCACAGGCTGAGGTAAATACTAATATTCAGTATAGAAGGTGCACACAGTGTCATGCACACAAATACAAACATCACCATCATGGTAACACACATGACACTAAAATAATGCAATAGACATTCGTTTAACAACATAATAACAATAAACCCAAATGTACATAACTGACAATAAGAAGGAACATATTTATTTAAATGAAAAACATCACGTGAAATGTCACACAGGGAACTCTAACTCTAACTTTATATAGTAAGGGAACGTGCTGTTTATCAAAATTAACAGGTTTTTAGCATTTTTAGTCTTTTACTGTTACAATTGCAATCATTTTTTACAGTGCCTGAAAGGTTGCAGCCAGGTTCTTTGAGTCGTGTCATCTTAGTAAGTTGGTGAATGTTAAAATATGATATACCATTGTGTATGTGAAATTTTAAGCTTGATCTTGAATTTTAAGCTTGGCATCTTTCACTGAAACTGGGTGTGATCTTACACATTCATGCTTTGACTGCAGATGTTTCTTCATCTATAGCATTTCATTTCAGGCAAACTTCTAGTTTTTAACAGATGATATTTCCTATGCTATCAAAATTTTATGTCTAAGCAAAGATCCTTTTGCATTAAACACTTGCAAATTCTCACACAGGTACTCATTGTTTGTTCATATTACATCTACAGTCACGTAAAAATGTATGAATGGCACTGCATTAGATTTAAACAATTTATGTTATTAGATTAATTTATTTTAAAGACATTTAGCACTTTTCAAGCTATACAAATCACAAAAAAATTATAAATGAAATAAAAAATATTAGTAAACCTAATTAGACAAATGAAATGTCTTGTCATATCATTGGTCAAATGGCATCAGTGTGTGTGTGTGTGTGTGTGTGTGTGTGTGTGTGTGCACTCTCAGAAAAAAAGTACATAATTGTACCTTTAGGGGTACACTGGTTCAAAAGTACAAATTTGTACCCTTGTGATTTGTACCTTAAGAGACCAGTTTTGTACCTTTGTTTAACAGTACAAAAATTGACCCTTCAAAAAGAGTACAAAATTGGCTCTGACAGCATACAATCGTTGACTATAATGATTATATATATATATATATATATATATATATATATATATATATATATATATATATATATATATATATATATATTTTACACACACACACACACACACACACACACACACACTGAATTAAAATCAGAATTTATTAAATCCTTTTCATTTTCACATTTTACAACATTTCATTTTAAATACATTTTTAAACATTCCATATGAGTCCATCTTGCCGGGTGTTAAAAAGTAACACTGAAGCAGTGTTAAAGTTAATGAGATAATTGATTGATGATTGAGTGATGATTGACAAATTAGTGGTGACACCTGATGTTAAGCAGAATCATTGAAGGAAAGAGAGAAAAAAAGGTGTTAATTAATGTTTTATGGAATGTTTCTGTCATGAGCACCGTCAGTTCCTGGACTACACTTCCCATAATCCCCCCTGCCAGTCACCTGCACACACTCCACACTAATTACTAATCACTACACCCAGCTGCAGCACCTTAACAGGACTATAAAGGACTTTCACTCACACCACCTCACCGCAAAGTCTTGATTCACCCTGTGACAATTCTAAGCGTTATTATCCTGCCTGTTTGTCTGTTACAAATGCATGAATGGAGCCATGGATGAGTTTTGATTGGTGGCTCCCATCATGCACTGCAACATTAAGCACTTTGTTTGATTGTCACCATTGTTGAGGTTCATATGCTGATCCTTGATGTATGTGTGTGTTTCATAAAAAAAGCCCCTTCAGATTATAAAAGCTCTGCTCAATCTCAAGCAAAGCGGTAACAGATTTACTATAAAGAATAGTGATGGCGAAATGAAGCTTTGTGAAGCACCGATGCTTTCCCCTCAAGTGTATCGTAAAAAGGTTCATTACTCGAAGCTTTTCAACACGGTGCACACTAACGACATCTTGTGGTCAAAAGGTGGAAAAAACTGCCTTTGCTTCCCAGACGGCGCAGCTATTTTTGGACTGTTTCATGTAGGGCCTAATAAATCAGTTTGTGCTATGTAAAGCGTATAAAACGATGTAAATTATTATTATACATAAAGTCTTTCACGTGTCATTTTACTTACACAATTTGAATAAATGAGTCTGAATAAAATTTCGGGAGAAATAGGCAAGCTTTGGCATATAGCCTATTATCAAAATAAATGATTGTCATAGAATGAAGTATGACCTGGGAATAAATAACTGAGCACATGTAAATATTTATTCGTATTATGGCATATTCTTTTGCTAAAATACGAATGACACTTCACATTTGCGCAAGCGTTCACCTTCCCTGCGTTCCATTCGGAAGGGCTCATCCCTATGCCCTAATCCCTTCAGAGGGTTTACCCTCCGGAGTGAGAGCTTCGAAGGGATGAAGGGTGTAGGGGTAAAAAAAACTGTTCTTCTGGAACGCCCTTCAGCGTCATCTTAACGAGACAATCAAGGATGATAAATTGTGCAAGCTGCGCCTTTTGTTTAACGTTATTATTTATTTATTTATTTATTTTAGGTTTACCGCATGTAGGCTATATTGTATCTATGTATTTGAAACATTTGAATGTACTGATAAATGAGCCGTAAAGTTTTTTTTTTTTTTTTGAAGTACAATGTCATTTTGACCATAATAATGTACCAAATCTAACTTGTATAAATATTACAGTAGTACAGAAAAATATTATACATACCTTTATAGTTAAAATCGATCTCTGAGCCTCCTGTACCCATTCTGTGACGTCAAACAACTTCCCTGTGCAAAGGATCATGGGGGCCCGAAGTGTCCATCAGTTGTTCCCTTCGAAATCCTTCATTCCGAAGGGCCCTTTGAAGTGGCCAGTTTTGAGTACTTTGGTTTGGAACAACCCTTCAATATGGCGGCCATGATTATTTTCACTCCGAAGTGCCCTTCGGAGGGCGATATATCCCGTTTGGAACGCACCGATTATGTGAATCAGATTACGAAGCAGTCACGTGGTCGTGTGCGAAAACGAAGCTTCGGACGTCACCGATCACGTGGTTATTCGCAAAACGAATCAAGCTTCGATACAGTGCTTCACTGTGAGATGTTTCGTTTTTTTTTTTTATACAAGCTTCGAAGCTTCGGTGTCAAACGTCACATCACTAATAAAAAAATAATATAACATCTATATCACCAGTTAATGCTGGATGTCACCAATGAATCTGGCCAATTCACAATGAGAGAACACAACCATTATGAATGTGCTTCCCAAAGCATTGTAAACCTAAATTGATCAACTTTGGCTCACAGCATGTGTACCTTTGTACCATGTAAACTTGTACCTTTGTACCATTGTACCCCTAAAGGTACAATTATGTACTTTTTTTCTGAGAGTGTGTGTGGAGACAGGCTGATTTTAATTCATATGCTTGTGATAAAAATGTAGTGATGATAAACAAAATGCCTTTTTGTAAAAAGTGTAATGAAAATGTTCTATGTAATGAAGGTCAAAAGTAGTGATGGGCAAATGAAGCCTCATGAAGCACTGAGGCTTCGCAACCATAGACAGTAAAATAAATGGACACAGCGACCATTGGAACTCAATTGAGACAAGTGAAGCCCATTTTTAGCGATTTTTAGCACTTCCGTTTCTGACGCGCAGACTCACACTAAGCTTGATGACGTCAGCAACCTGTCTGACAGATGTAAATCTTCTAGTAGCTGTGCGTGCAAACTGCCATCGTTAATCTTGCAGAGACGGCGAGCTTGAGCGAGGAGTTCTTTTGCGTGAGTGAGCAGGAGTAAGTATTCTGATTAATTATTTTGTATAGTATTTTAAAATGTAACGCCAGTACGCCATATTAAGTTAATGCATACTATTGCCTGCGAGCTTCTCCTCCTGACTGTACGGTAATTTCTTTACTGTGCGACAGAGAGTCGAGTGGTTATGACGCAATCATTAGCCTATTTTTTACAAAAACTGTTTCTACGGGGCCATAATGTAACATAGAAGGTAATGGAGCCCTTTATACATTGTCGTGTATCTTTAGAAATAAATAATGGACAAATGGAGTCTTTAAACGCCTCAGATGTAAAGTTATTCACTGTCAAAGTGACGCCAAAATGAATGGAAGTCATTGGGGATGCTAACGCAAGTGAAGTTCTGCTACAAGATGGCGGCTCCCGGCCGACTTCAACTTCCGGTCGACTTCCTTGGGCACTGTTCGCAACCCATTGCTTCACCAAAAGGTTCACTACCCGAAGCTTCATTCAGCATTGCTCACTAGTGACACCTAGCTACTGTGCAAAGAAATAGCAGACAAAAATTAATCCTGAGCCTATGACCTGAACAGACATTTGTGCATTGCCTGGTTGTGCAGAGACAACTGGCTCAGACACACACACACACACACACACACACACACACACACACACACACACACACACACACACAGATAATTAATTATTCATAAATTATACCATATATAACCTAATATAATGTAATAATATAGCTCTAATAATACAATAACAACAATGACACAACTCTTTAACTCTGACTCTCCGACACTCTACTACTACTTCTGGTTCTACTACTCCTGAAACACCCACAAGGTGGCATGTGTTTCGAACCCCCTTTATCTGGAAGCGACACTCAAACCGAACCGATGACGTATTCCACACAAACCGAGGCCTCGTTTGTCATCGGTCACGTGATTTCTACATTGCCAACACAAGCCTCGAATCGACGCTTCATCTGGCACGCCCATTTATGCTCGACACAAGCTCCGAAGCCTCAGTTCAAATGTCCCATCACTAGTCAAAAATATACTTTCAAACAGCGGGCCAAAGAGGAAAGTGGAGCAGGTTTGTGTTATAGTTTAAGAGGCTTATCACATCTGTATGTGTAATGAGGGAATCAAAGAATGGCAGGCAGAAACATGGATCTAAGTGGAGGAATTTCAATTGGAAGAGCAGAACAAGGAACAGGTACATGTACATGTAACAACTGACAAATAATCATGCAAGACCATCCAGACTTTCATCAGAGACAGGTGGAAAAGCAAACATCGTTCATCAGTGCAGACAGTATGGATGACTTATGTGTGGAATCACTGATGTGAAGGTATATATTGGGATTGTACAGACTGCCAGAGATAATTCTGTGATTCAGGATAAGACAAAAAAGGGTTTGGAAAATGCATTCATGGCGTACTCGCTCATTATATAAATTTTGTACATTTTGAACACACAAAAAAGTTGCAGACAGCAGCTTTACAGTTTTTTACAATCACTTTGCTACTATTTTCAGAACCTTGATGTCATTTTTCACAACTCTAGACACAAAACTCACAACCAATGATCAAAATGCACATTTATCAAAACTCTAACCCTTTTCTCAATTGCTTGGATACAATACACATAAAACTTAGATCATTTGTTCATTCAACAATAATCACCTGTTCAATATGACAAAACTTAACATCAAATTACTACTATTTCAAAAGGCAATTCACAAATTACATTTCAAATGAGTGTCTATTCATTTCCTTACAATGATCTAACTATCAATTGATACAGCTGCTCAAAATGATAAGTAACTGTTGCATTACTCTTAATGCATAGTTGTATGGAAACAGAAAAACAATCTTCCATATTTACTGTAAATCATGAAAGTTTCAGGTTAATGAGATTCATTGTCACCAATTAGCGTGGAGCATGAACCAATAAGACTACAATATCCATGGATGTAGCCCAATATTTTATCATTTTTTTTATTATTATTTTTTTTACAGTTTTTTACAATCACTTTGCTACTATTTTCAGAACTTGATGTCATTTTTCAAAACTCTAGACACAAAATTCAAAACGGTTATCACTTGTAACAGACTGTCTAATGTTCAAAACATTGCATTGTGCATTCACATCTTTAAAGCAATCTTGCACTTGCACAATCATTGGTTCAAAACACAAATTTACTGTGAAATACCATTGTTACATAACTATAGATCACTAACACACAAGCAACCGAGAGTTTCACTGTGTCATTGTTCGTACAATCATTAAATACTGCAGAACAAAATAGGTGATACAGGTTTCACATGTACAGTAAATACATCTCTGTAAAAGTACTGCAGTAGCAGAGAGAATACCACAGACACAGTGGAATCATTGAACAAAGTTTGTAATATACAATCACAATATAGGTGTAACGCAGTTTGTAAATGTGGGAAGAAGGAGGCGGGAACCGGCGAACGTTCAACAAAAACTTTAATTCAAAATAAACAAAGAACAAAACGAATGTAATGCCGGCAGACCCTCGCGGACGTCTGCCGGCCACACAAACATAATAAACCATAAAATAAAGTCCAGGGCTGGTCCTCTCTCGTCCTTCACTGATGTCGCTCCTCCTTTTATGCCTCCGGAGCTCCTCCGTGAGAGACCCGAGGCCGGTGTTACAATATATTCGGTTTCTGAAATATTCTGTTCCACTGGGTGGCGCTTACGCGAATATTCATGATATCCTGCTATTGTGGGCGTGTCCTTGAGACAACGCGCAAGCGAATGGAACTGAAAATATTAGTACACGCTCCTCAAATTGCAGCTGTTTAATAGATTATTTCGAAATGTTAATAAAATATTCTTTTTAATATAAATCTTTGGAGCTTTGTTTTGATGACAGTCTTCATGCCAGCAGCTACTTAAAGAATGTTATTTTTGTTTAAAATATTATAATTATGATAGGAAATTATAGTTTAGTTTCGTTTTATTTAAAGTTTAACAAGGCAGGATATTGCAGCACAAAACCCTGAAATTTGTCAAACATAACACATACTCAAACAACATTATGTAGCCTAATTTAAAACAATTTCAAAAGCAGTCAGATAAAATAATTCTGATAATAATATAATTTATTTCTATAAGGTAATGCAGCACAAATGCACAGAAAAAATAGACAGCTACTTTACAAGATGACGTTATAGCCTACTTGTTATTATCAACAATGTCATAATATGGTCTTGTTTTGCTTTTGTGATTCCACATTATACTCATCATCTTGAAAGTCGCTGTCTGTTTCAGATTGGATGTGAGAGCTGAAGTCTTGGCAGTGTGTGATCTGGACATGCATGAAGGCTGTTCCTGAGTGTCAAGGCCCTGTTTAAATATTTACCTCAGAAGCTCACATTTTGCATTGCTTCATTTAACACATTGTTTTGAATTTCAATTTCAGAGTAATTACTTATGTGCGTGTTATAATATTTAATGTAATTAATATTTATAAAGGCTACAACTGGATTTGTTGTTTAAGAAAAAATGAAAAAATCTAAAAAAAAAAAAAAAAAAAAGGTCAATTTTCAGAATTTTTAAAGATAATTTTGTACAATCCAAATAAGCTTTACAGATCTTTATAAAGGGTTTTAACAATGTTTGTCATGTTTTTCAACTGCACATGCACCTATAGGTCAATCAAGTTCAGTTACAATAACTTAGGACACTAAAGAGACCTTTCTACTGACTCGTGCCTTAGTCCTGCTGCAGGAGGTATGAAGACTGCAGATGAGAACAGAGGAGCAATAAACTGCAATGTCTGTAAGATACCTGAAACAGTGCTACAGGAAGACAGAAGGACAGCTGATTGTCCTTCCAGTGCCAAACCACATGTAACTATAAGTCCCACCAGACATGTTTGAGAATGTGAATTGCCTTGATGGAAGAGTGGAACATCTCACAGCAAGTTCTAGCAAATCTGGTGCTGAGGATGAGACATCAGACTTTCAGATGTTCATCAAATGTCTATGAAATTTGTTCAGTTTATGTCTCAGTTGTTGAATCTTTTTGTTTGTACAAATATTACACGTTAAGTAATTTGCTGGAAAACAGTTGAAAGTGAAAAACTCAATGTGCACCAATATTGATTGAATAATCAAGAAATTAAGGTTGGCATCGAATAGTCACACCGGTGTATACCTTATTTACCTTATTAGGACACAGATACATTTTCTAGAGGTTTATTTCAAGTTGTCAACACTATGCAGTAGTCACAGAATGACAACGAAGAAAGCAGACTAATCAAACTATTAAAAAAAAAAAAAATTAAAATTAAAGCCTCAAATAATAAAAATAAAAAAAGCTAAACATAAAACACATTAGTGCAAAACAAGGTTATTGGCTCATGTTTGCTCTGTATCCTTACGTTAATCGTTTATCTGAATGCCTGTCCTCTACTCAATCAGGCAAAATAGCTTAGACGATTTATCATATTACACAAACGATGCATTGTTTCGAACATGTGAACTGTTGACTAGCATTGTATATTTTATTACCTTTTCGAAATTATCTATTAAACAGCTGCAATTTGAGGAGCGTGTACTAATATTTTCAGTACCATTCGGTTGCGCGTTGTCTCAAGGACACGCCCACAATAGCAGGATATCATGAATATTCGTGTAAAGCCGGGGACACACCTAACGATTGTAAGCCCGATTATGAATGTAATTTGATACTTACGACTGATCATGTCCAATCGCGCCGAGTCAGAGCCAGTTGCGTTCAGTCGGTGTTTAGTTGGTGCTTAAAATCGTGCAGTGTGCTGCGTCTAATGATTCTAGTCTTAGAATTTTAGAAACAGTCATTGCCAGTCCTCCTCACAAAGATTCTTCTCAAATTTGATAATTCCCACTTCTGAAGTAGTGATTATGAGCAAATCAAGTTTCGTTATTTTTTTTTTTCAAGGAAAGTCATCTTTACAATAGCACTGAGAGCACGTGAAGGCAGCATAATATTTGCGACCGATGACGTCTCTGTTTCCTTGGAGACTGTGTCAGGCGATTGTAAACAAGCGGCGAAATGGCGTCAAAAACGTTTGAAACATAAAAACACATTGGACAACCGGAATGGAAGAAAAACTGGTTGAACTCTGGCAAGAGTACGAATACAACATATCTTCGAAGGAATACCATAATAGAAGCGATAAGAAAAGAAGCTGGGCTGCTATTGTGGAAGCTTTGAACGTGTCAGGTGATGTACAGGGCCGGATTATCCATAGACGGCATTGGGCGAGTGTCCTGGAGCGCCACCAGCCAATATTATTTATCTGATACGGATACAAAATTAACAGTTGATACAATATATACAGAGAGAATATAAAGAGCCCTGCCCCTTTGATCGCAAAAGTGAAAGTGCCCTTTGAGGTCGCATTGTGGTAGTATAAAGTTAACGTTACTTCTGTGGTAATTTAATGGTCTGTACAGTGCCGTTTCAAGTCGAACAAGCTTCATTGAGGATCGCAGCTTATCATTGCTTAACAACGGCCGACACCACCGGAGTGCAAGCCCTAAAAATAGATTTAAGCATATGAATTACAAATATTCTACCTATTATTGAGATTTTGTTTACTCACCTCAAATTCTCTCTGTAGAGAACAAATCCATGTTGCCTCTCCAGCCAGGACCTCACACATATCCTGCGCGTTTTTCCTCTTTTTTTAGTTATTTTCCGCACAAATATAGCTGCAGATGAAGAGCCCGAGCTGTTTGTTTACATCCATTTTCAAGATCCCGCGCACAATGTGTTGCTTAGCAGCGGTCTCAATCATAAACGTTTGTGTTCTTCTCCGACTGTCAACGATTAAAATCGGCTCCAGTCGAAGGAAACAATCGGTATGTGTGTTCAGTTCAGTCTTAGAATGTTTCAGCTAATCGTTAGGTGTGTCCCCGGCTTAAGCGCCACCCAGTGGAACAGAATATTTCAGAAACCATATATATATATTTTTTTTTTATTCAGTATTAACAATACAATACAACAACATCTGTTTATGCCAGGGTTGATAAACAAAATACACTACTAAAATAGACATACAAGACAAACAATAACCACAACACAAAATAGAAATAAAAATAAAAGAGACCAAATTACATGAAAGGATGCAAATTAAACATATTTAGAGAGTACAAGATTGGTCTTAATAGCCTTTCTATTTTTAAGACCTCTTACAGTGGTGTGATATTGTTTTAACTCTACTAAAAGGTGTTTAAAATTTGGTTTGGACTCTGCCCATTTCTTCTTATGAATATGGAATTTTCCTAAGACTAAAAACAATTGGACGAAAAAAGAGAAATCCTTATCTGTTCCACCATCTTCAAAGTAAATAAACACATCTTTTCTCCTCAATGTTAAAGTTTGTCCAGTTCAGAGACCATATATTGTAACACCGGCGCGCCTCGCAGGTGACGCTCATTATCACTCGCGTCACCGGCCTCGCGCCGTTCCCTCACGGCTCTCGCCCACCCTGCTCGTCACAATAGGTTTATTTGAATCAAAGCAAAAATAATTAGCTATGAAATAGAAAAGAAAAGATAGTGCTGTAAAACATCAAATGCAGTGTTCCTCAACTTGCTTGTACTGTAAGAAACAAAACAGGAGTGCACTGCAAAAAAAATGCTGTTCTTACTTAGAGTTTTTGTCTTGTTTCTAGTCAAAATATCTTAAAGTTCTTAAATCAAGAAGCATTTTCTTGACAAGTAAAAATTATTTTCTTGTTTTCAGGAAAAAATAAGTCAAAATTAATTAAATTTTTCCTGAAAACAAGAAAATAATTTTTAAGTTGTGTCATATTGAACAGGTGATTATTGTTGAATGAACAAATGATTTAAGTTTTATGTGTATTGTATCCAAGCAATTGAGAAAAGGGTTAGAGTTTTGAAAAATGTGCATTTTGATCATTGGTTGTGAGTTTTGTGTCTAGAGTTGTGAAAAATGACATCAACGTTCTGAAAATAGTAGCAAAGTGATTGTAAAAAACTGTAATTGCTTTGGTGCAATTTTCACAAGTAACTGGTAAATTTTCAAAACTCTACTAATATCACAACAGATCATCAAAAGTGCACTTTTTTCAAACATTTCAAACTTTTGATTTGCATCTCTTTTCGTTCAGTTTAATACATTTGTCTATTATTACAGTTTTTTTTATTGCTTTGGTGCAATTTTCACAAGCAACTAAATTTTCAAAACTCTTAGTACTTATATCATAACAGATCATCAAAAGTGCACTTTTTTCAAACATTTCAGCATATTTTCAATTGTTTTAATACAATACACAAAATCAGAAAGTATCCTTTTCACAACACAAAATAAGTGTTTCATCTATATAAATGTTTCATTCACAGTAACTGCCTTTCATAATGCTATTACTATCAAACTTTTGATTTGCATTTCTTTTCGTTCAGTTTAATACATTTGTCTTTAATCCAACTGAATTTAATGGTTAATCAATGAATCATTTGGTACACCTATAGATTTCTATATATTGATTTTATAGGCATAGTTTTATAGAACATATTTGCAATTTACGTTATGGATAACCAAATGTAACAAATTCTTTTTACATTATAAGCAGTTTATCTCAGAATTAGATGATAACCACAATTTTCAAAGTGTGTGTGTGTGTGTGTGTGCGTGTGCGTCTGTGGTCCTGGTAAACACTGCGTTGTGAACCAAATGTCCCCATGAGCTTATAAATCTTATGAAATAAATTTTTAATAGTTTTTTTTATTCGCTTTGGTACTATTTTCACAAGTAAGGTGTACATTTTCAAAACTCTTAGTACAAAAATCCAAACTGATCACAATTGTAACGCAGCTAGTCATTCTTTCAAAATGTGATGGAATGCTTTCAGTCAGTTGCACATGTTTTCAGTCCACATAATCATTGTTTCAAACACAAGATTATTGTAATATGTAATGGGAACATTTGGTTTAATCACAGAAACACAACAGTATGATCTTCTTTCAGTTTAGTACTTTTAACAATCAGTTCATCCAACAGCAAACAATGCAAGATACATGTTTCAAATCACCCTTTATGCTGAAATAATTATCATTATCATAGTTACACAGGCTACAGATGCTACATTAGAAAAAACACTTACATTACCTAAATTACATAATTGACATAAAATCCATAATGTTTGTAATAATATCTGTTCAGTATGCTATCAAAAGGTTTGATAAAGTATGACACAGTCATGAGGTTTTGTATAGAACAGAGTGTGCTGGCAATACAGTAAATGTTCCCACTGTACCACATGACTGAATCTATACTGTAGTTGATCTTTACTGATGAAAGGTGAGTTACAGAAATGTGTCAGTCTCTGCCATGGTAATGCCTCTTTTTACAGTATCACATGGCATTCTATAATGTAAAATGATGTTGGTTTGCCATATTTTATGGGGACTTTCCATAGACATAATGATTTTTACTTTATAAATGCTATATTCTATCCCCTACCCTGAAGGGGTGGATTCTGGAATGCACTGCGGCTTCAATACATATCTTTTAAGTTATTAATCAACATTTATATTTCTGTTAAAATATTTGAATGACTTCTTCAATGTATGTTAAAGCATCTATTTTCCTCTGTACTTCTCACTGAGAGAAAAGAACATGTTATCAGTATGTTTTGGAAAAGTTTCCTGCTCAGAGCAGAGCTCAGATCAACTTCAGCCTTGAAGAAGCTGCAAATCGTGTATGTGCGCTAAGTGTTTTGTGCAGGTTCTTTTGTACTGGACAACTGGCATTCTGCTCGAGACCAGCAGACACCACATCATGACCCCAAAAGGACATCCGGTACCTAAATCCAGAGTCCCCCTCGTCATCACCGTGACGAAGGGAGATATGCTTCTTACTATCTGTCCATATGTGGAAAATTTCTAATCTTGTCTATTTTTCTTAGCCAATCAGAATCATCCAACCTGAAGTAATGACGTAGTTAGTGGACTCTGTTAGAGTATAATGGAAATGTGAATGTACGCAGAGCGGCCTACGAACTCCTTGTGAGACTTGAAGCTGGCTTCTGCTGATGAAACTGCAAACTATTCTTCATTAAATTTTTCTTCAATTTATTATTATTTTTTTAAACTCTGACTCCGGGTCTTTATTCAACATATCTGGTTTCAAGGGTCCTAAACTGTTTATCCCCAACAAACCTACCTATCACAGAAAACTTTCTGCATTTTTACATTTTATAAAAATTTTATTTCATAAGATTTATAAGCTGTTTTCCTCATGGGGACATTTGGTTCACAACGCAGTGTTTACCAGGACCACAGACGCACACGCATACACACACACACACACACACACACACACACACACACACACACACACACACACACACACACACACACACACACTTTGAAAAGTGGTTATCATCTAGGTAAATCTGAGATAAATTGCTTATAATGTAAAAAGAATTTGTTACATTTGGTTATCCATAAGGTAAATTGCAAATATGTTCTATAAAACTATGCCTATAAAATCAATATCTATAGAAATCTATAGGTGTACCAAATGATTCATTGATTAACCATTAAGTTCAGTTGGATTTAATAATAGATAAATGTATTAAACTGAACGAAAAGAAATGCAAATCAAAAGTTTGATAGTAATAGCATTATGAAAGGCAGTTACTGTGAATGAAACATTTATATAGATGAAACACTTATTTTGTGTTGTGAAAAGGATACTCTCTGATTTTGTGTATTGTACTAAAGCAATTGAAAACATGCTGAAATGTTTGAAAAAAGTGCACTTTTGATGATCTGTTGTGACATTAGTACTAAGAATTTTGAAAATTTACCAGTTACTTGTGAAAATTGCACCAAAGCAATTAAAAAAAACTGTATAGAATGCCATGTGATGCTGTAAAAAGAGGCATTACCATGGCAGAGACTGACACATTTCTGTAACTCACCCTTCATCAGTAAAGATCAACTACAGTATAGATTCAGTCATGTGGTACAGTGGGAACATTTACTGTATTGCCAGCACACTCTGTTCTATACAAAACCTCATGACTGTGTCATACTTTATCAAACCTTTTGATATCAAACCTTAGCATACTGAATAGATATTATTACAAACATTATGGATTTTATGTCAATTATGTAATTTAGGTAATGCAAGTGTTTTTTCTAATGTAGCATCTGTAGCCTGTGATAACTATGATAATGATAATTATTTCAGCATAAAGGGTGATTTGAAACATGTATCTTGCATTGTTTGCTGTTGGATGAACTGATTGTTAAAAGTACTAAACTGAAAGAAGATCATACTGTTGTGTTTCTGTGATTAAACCAAATGATCCCATTACATATAATCTTGTGTTTGAAACAATGATTATGTGGACTGAAAACATGTGCAACTGACTGAAAGCATTCCACCAAATTTTGAAAGAATGACTAGCTGCGTTACAATTGTGATCAGTTTGGATTTTTGTACTAAGAGTTTTGAAAATGTACACCTTACTTGTGAAAATAGTACCAAAGCGAATAAAAAAAAAACTGTAATGCTTCATCAGACACTGTCTATGGCCCCAAATACTGTACCACCTTCTCACACTGCAAAACATGCTGTTCTTACTTCGAGTTTTTGTCTTGTTTCTAGTCAAAATATCTTAAAGTTCTTAAATCAAGAAGCATTTTCTTGACAAATAAAAATTATTTTCTTGTTTTCAGGAAAAACTTACTTAATTTTGACTTATTTTTCCTGAAAACAAGAAAATAATTTTTATTTGTCAAGAAAATGCTTCTTGATTTAAGAACTGTAAGATATTTTGACTAGAAACAAGACAAAAACTCTAAGTAAGAACAGCATTTTTTTGCAGTACACTCCTGTTTTGTTTCTTACAGTACAAGCAAGCAAGTTGAGGAACACTGCATTTGATGTTTTATAGTACTGACTTTTCTTTTCTATTTCATAGCTAATTATTTTTGCTTTGATTCAAATAAACCTATGTTGTGATTGTACTGTAGTGTTTTGCATCATTATATTACATTGATACATGAACTTTGTTCAATGATTCCACTGTGTGGTATTCTCTCTGCTACTGCAGTACTTTTACAGAGATGTATTGTGCTGTACATGTAGTTCCATAATGAAACCTGTATCACCTATTTTGTTCTACAATATTTAATGATTGTACGAACAATGACACAGTGAAACTATCGGTTGCTTGTGTGTTGGTGATCTATAGTTATGTTTCAATGGTATTTCACAGTAAATTTGTGTTTTGAACCAATGATTGTGCAAGTGCAAGATTTCTTTAAAGATGTGAATGCACAATGCAATGTTTTGAACATTAGACAGCCTGTACTTTACTTTACTTTATACTTTATTTGTCCCTATAAAGGGAAAATTGTCTTGGGCAATACAGGTTAAAGCTGCACAAAAATAACACTCACATAAATAACAATCACACAATCATGTCCTTTGATTTGAATTCAACAGCCTTGTAGCCAGAGGAATGAAAGAATTTCTGTAGCGGTTGTATCTAAACCTTGCAGTGCGGAACCGTTGACCAGATGGAAGTAATTCAAATTCAGGATAAAGTACATGAGATGGGTCCAGAGTCATTTTCCTAGCCTGTTTTAAAGCAATTTTGTTAAATATGGATTGAAGATTGGGGTAAACCCCCAAACCAACCACCTTCATTGCTATATGCACCAGCCGATTCAATTGTGATCTAAAGGTTACTGTCAAATTACCAAACCAGGCGGCTATGCCATACAATAAGATGGATTCAATACAGGAATGATAAAAACAACAACATTACACTACGAGTGACACCAAAAAGTCTAAGCCTACGTAAAAAGTACATTTTGTTGCACCTTTCGACACAGATTATCCACATGTACTTCCCATGAGAGTTTATCATCAATAAGCAAACCTAAATATTTGTATGAAGCAACCTGTCTAATGGACTCATTGTTAATCACAATAGGTGAATGGTCTCCCACTGATCTAAAATCAAAAATCATTTCCTCTGTTTTTCTAACATTAATTACAAGACTGTGTTCTTTACTCCATGTAACAAACTTATTAATCTCAGTAGTGTAATGTTGAATGGCCTCATCCTCATACACACTGTAAAACTCAATAAGTTCAGAATACTCAAAACATTTGAGGAAACTTATTACCTCAAAACATTTAAGTTAACTAACTTATTTTTTTTAAGTTAGTAGAACTTAATTTTTTTGTGACAAGTGGGGCGGGGCCGAGAGCCATGGAAGTGGAGCAATGCTAGTGTGGTGCACAGGTGTCTCTCATTAACAATCACATCACTGGCATTCCTTCACTCCCACAGTTCTCAACCTCGCCCTACTCAAGTACATATAGTTAATTTACATAAACATCACATTCAAATCTTGGTTAAATGTTAGTTAGCAAAAAACACATGCTATTATAATTATCAAAGAGACTGTCAATATATACTTGCATGTATATAATCAAACAACATACAGTATATGCGGTCTTAAAAGTTTTTCAGCCCATCCTTAACCTAACCACACGGTCTACTCTTCACCAGAATGGTAACCCTACAAAACTAACATAACAGAACCCCCTGTCAATCCCAACATAACACAACATTAAACACTAACTTATGTCTCCCTATGTTAATCTTATGCAAAAACACACAAAATAACACTTTATTTCAACATTTAGACAGTCTGATGCAAAGCATGCTGGGAATTAGAAATCTGCTGCAACTAAAACAGTTTAGTTTACTTGAAATATGTCAGTGCTGTGAACTCAAAAGTAAAAGAAAGTTTTAAATACTCATAACTGTTAATTTAACTGAACTAATTTGTTTAATTTAAGTTTGTCCTACTCAAACGAATTAAGTATTTTGAGCATTAGGGTTTACAGTGCAGAAGACCAAGAATGGCAGTATCATCTGAGAATTTTACAACAATATTCCTAGGATGGTGACTCCTGTATTCATTAGTATACAGTGTAAATAAAAGTGGTGAACATACACATCCCTGGGGTACACCAATACTGATGGACCTACACTCAGAAAGTGTCTGCTTGATTTTAACTTGCTGAGTCCTATCAGTAAGAAATGCATAAAACCATTTAATACTATATGAGTTAACAGCCATATTACTTAGTTTGGAAAGCATGAGGTGTTGCTGCACAGTATTAAAAGCAGAGCTTAAGTCAAGAAAGAACAACCTGGCATAAGCCTTAGGATCCTCCAGATGTTTTAAAACATGATGCACCACAGTAAGGATAGCATCATCAGTGCCCCTATTGATTTGATAGGCAAACTGATAAGGATCAAGAAGGTCTTTAACCTCTTCTTTAAGCTTCCACACCATCATCTTCTCCAAACATTTCATCACAACACAGGTTAAGGCAACTGGGCGATAATCGTTATACTCTTGAGTGTCAGGGTTCTGTCACTTCGGTCTAGTTTATTTCTTGGTTTTGTGACAGAGCTCTGACACTCCCGTTCTTGTGTTTTTGTGTGAGCGTACAGTCTCGAGTGTTCTTGTGTAAGCACATGGCTTGTGATTTGTCTTCATTGGCCATGTGCTTGTGTCTTTGTTTTGTTTGGTGTGAGCACATGGCTTGTCATGTGTGTCTTTGTGCCATGTGCTCTCATGTCTATTGTCTTGACCCCGCCCACCTTGTTACCTCATTATTGGTTGATTTGCCCCACCTGTCCTCCCTCATTACCTGCCTTGTTTGCTCTCCTATTTATTCTCCTTGTGTTTGCAGTCCTGTGCTGGTTGGTTGTCGTAATTTGTCATATTATTCCTTGTGTGTCAAGTTCTAGTTCAAGTCAAGTCAGTCGAGTCAAGTCAAGTTTTAGTTATAGTCTGTTTTCCCCCTCTGGGTTGTTTTTGTTGTGTTTTTGTTTTTATTTTTATTATTAATAAAGCCCTTCCTTTCCCTGCATCATTGAGTCCTCACTCCTTTCACCACCACCACCCACCCAACCTGACACTTGAGGACTAGATTTTTTTGGAACTGGTATAATAATTGATTTTTTCCAAATATCTGTAATGATGTGCAAATCAACAGACCTCTGAAAAATATCCACCCATGCAGGAGCTAATTCATCTGCAAAGGTTTTCAAAATAAAAGCAGAAAGACCATCCGGCCCCGTTGCCTTCATAATGTCAAGACTTTTAAAAACCTTAACAATATCTGTCAAATTCATTTGAGGTTCAGATACAGAATTGTCAATCTTAATATCCCCCAGTACATCACTACAATCATGAGAATTAGCATTGAACCTACAGTAAAAATCATTCAGTTCATTTGCCAGTATCTCATCATTTACAACCTGCATACTTATCCTTTTAGGTGTCATATTAGTTATGCCCCTTACCTTAGACCACAACTTTTTTGGATTTTTCCTCAGATCATTATCAATTAAATCTCTGTAATTCTTACGAGCTTCTCTTACTTTCTGGTTAAGCTTTTTCTGTGCCAATTTTAAAAGTTGAGGGTCCCGTTGTTTAAAAGCCAAATGTTTCTGATTTATACACTCTTTAACCTCCTTGGTAATATAAGGCTTGTTATTTAAATAATGTCTAACTTGTTTGGTTGGAATCACAGAATCTATGCAGAATTTAACATATGCAGACCTGATTTCATTATGCCTGTCAATATCTGGATCATACAACACCTCCCAGTTAGTACATAGAAAACAGCCTTTCAATATCTCCACTATTTCTGGAGACCACAGTCTCACCACCCTATTCCTAGGCTTATTTGACTTCAGCATGGTACGGTAAACAGGAATAAGATGCACAGTATTATGGTCCGAGTTTGCTAACGGTGGGTTAATTTTCACAGTATATGCATTTGTTATATTCCCATAACACCTGTCCAAAATATTAATACCCCTTGTATTTGAATTAACATATTGTTGAAAACCAGGAAGAAATCTTTCAAGATGACAATGATTCATATCACCCAGAACAAACAGAGGGGCATTTGGCGTACGTTGGAGCTGCTGTTGCACGCACTCCGTCACATGCATCGCAGCTCTCGCTGCATTTCCATCCGGTGGCACATAGATAACGCAGATGACAACATTGCCAAACTCACGTGGCAGATAAAAAGGTAGTAAGCTTATGCACAGCAGTTCCAAGTCACTATCACTGATGGTCTCCCTCACAGTAATACAGCCACACCACCGATCGTTGATATAAGCACAAACGCCACCTCCACAGGATTTTCCTGACCTAACGAGATCTCTGTCCGCATGCACCAATGTGAAACCATCCACTTGAACATAGGCATCAGGGACGTCAGGCTGAAGCCACGTCTCTGTCACAACCAAGATGCATGCATCCTGATACTCATAATGAAAAGTTGAATTAATCCGAAGTTCGTCCATTTTATTTCGTAGTGAACGGGCATTAAACAAGATTATTGAAGGCAGAGCTGGACGATTTCCTCTCCTCCTCAAACGCTGTCGTACTCCTCCCCATTTACCTCTGCGCCGAACCATACCTCTAGCTCGTGGCGAAGCAAATAACTGCTGTTGCGGTCGTCTCCGCAGCTCTTCGGGTAAATGAGGCAGATTAGCAGGTGATTCAGAACGCGTACCAGTGAAGCGCAATGCCATAAGCGCCTCCCGGGTGTAGGAGATGGCGTCCTCTTCGTGACCATGTGCCGCCAGAGTTGCTCTCGTAGCAATGGAAAACAAAGCAATTCCCATCCAAAGGACACGCATGAGTGCAGTCATCTTCCAATCTTCTAATTGAACAGTTTCGATAGTTCAAAAAAGCCACAAAAACCTCCTTTCCAACACAAATTGTGCAGCTACCTGTTGCCCAGGTCGCCTGCTGAGCAGCGCCCCGGAAGTTACAGTGTGTTACAAGTGATAACCGTTTTGAGTTTTGTGTCTAGAGTTTTGAAAAATGACATCAAGGTTCTGAAAATAGTAGCAAAGTGATTGTAAAAAACGTACTCGGTTACTAACGTAACCTCGGTTCCCTGAGATACGGAACGAGTACTGCGTATGGGGAAAAGTCTCCCTTTTTCCCCGCTACTGAAGCCTTTTCAATAACGCAGTGTAACTGCATCGTCATTGGTTCACTCATGTTAAGTCGTTGACGGTGCGGCTCAGCTGCGCGGCCTATGGCGACCAAGCACGCAAACTTTCCCGCCGAAAGGGGCGGGGTTAAGCCCTATATAAGCGAGCATTTCGCCATAGGCCATCAGGCCATATCGAATGAAGCGAAGACATAGCCGCAGCCTCGTGGCATGGCAAGTAACGCAGTACTCGTTCCGTATCTCAGGGAACCGAGGTTACGTTAGTAACCGAGTACGTTCCGTTTCGATACTTCACTTCGTACTGCGTATGGGGGAACAAATTCAACCGTGCCGTGCCACGGCTGGGGAACGACTGGACTTGTCCGGACACCAGAGGGGAACCATAGGACAAGTACGAAGGCCGAAGCCGTCGAACCCTTGTTACACTACAAGAGGAGAAACTCCTGAATCGTGCAAAAAGCGGGAACTCGAAGGAGGCCGCGAATTTACACTGAAAGGACCCGAGCTTGCAAGGTCGGCATGTCCAATTGGTAAAATCTGACAAAAGTGGACGGCGAAGACCAGCCGGCCGCATCACAGATGTCTTTAATAAAAATACCACTAGACCAAGCCCAAGAAGAGGCCATACTTCTAGTGGAATGTGCTCTAACTCCTATGGGACATTCAGTGCCCATAGAGGAGTAGCAGAGAGCTATAGCGTCGACAATCCAACGCGAGAGACGCTGTTTTGAGACCGAAGACCCCTTGGTGCGGCCACCAAAACAGACAGAGCTGATCAGACTGTCAAAAGGGCTGAGATCGCTCACAGTAAATGCGTAATGCCCTAACAGGGCATAACAATTCCAACTCTTGCTCATCCAACGAAGGGGGGAGCGCAGCGAGTGAAATAACCTGTGCTCTGAAGGGAGTGGAGAGCACTTTAGGAATGTAGCCTAGCCTAGGTTTCAGAATGACTTTAGAGTCGTTTGGCCCAAACTCAAGGCACGCAGGGCTCACAGAGAGTGCCTGCAAATCACCAACACACTTAACCGATGCTAGTGCTAGTAGCAGAGCGGTTTTGAGCGTCAAGGGCCGAAGATCCGCAAGGCGCAGTGGCTCAAAAGGAGGACCTTTAAGAGCTCTCAGGACCAGTGAGAGGTCCCAGGACGGAACTGTGAGGGGTCTATGAGGATGTAAACGTCTGGCACCCCTCAAAAACCTTATGATAAGGTGGTTCCGTCCCAATGACTGGCCAGCCACGGGTGTGTGAAACGCTGCAATGGCTGCTACATAGACTTTGAGCGTGGATGGGGCTCGTCCCGCATCCAAACGCTCCTGGAGGAAAGACAGAATGGCGGAAACTTCGCAATTCTCCGGGTCTAGGTTTCGTGGAGAACACCAGTTAACAAAGACCGACCATTTCTGGGTGTAGAGGCGTCTCGTGGACGGAGCTCTAGCCTGTGATATGGTATTAAGAACATCCTCTGGGAGATCTAGCGACTCCTGTCGAGGGACCACAGATGCAACGCCCAAAGCTCCGGCTCTGGGTGCCAAATCGTTCTGTTTGCCTGAGAGAGGAGGTCCCGTCTCAGGGGTATTGGCCATGGGGCTTTCGTGGAAAGCCTGAACAGCTCCGAAGTCCAAGTTTGACTTCTCCAGAGCGGCGCCACTAACAGAGCTCTGTGTTTGTCTTCCCTGATTCGCCTGATGACCTGCGGGATCAGAGCGACCGGGGGAAAAGCATAAAGAAGGGTGTTGAGCCAGGAGTGGGCCAACGCATCGTCCTTCTTTGAATAGAAGTTTGGGCAATGAGAGTTGCCTTCTGAGGCGAAGAGATCTATCTCTGCCCTCCCGAAGGACTCCCAGATCAAGAGGACTGTCTGGGGGTGGAGCATCCACTCGTCTGAGGGGACGTTGCTCCGAGATAGCATGTCTGCACCCAGATTGCTCTTTCCAGGTATGTGAGTCGCTCTGAGTGATCGATCCCTTGTAGAGGCCCATTCCAGGAGGCGCTTCGCCAGAGCGCATAAGCGGCTGGACGAAAGACCCCCTTGGTGATTTACATACGAAACCACTGTCATACTGTCCGACTGGACTAAGACGTGGCGATTCGTTAAACGAGCTTGAAAAGCCTGGAGGGCATAAATCACTGCCAACATTTCGAGACAGTTGATATGCAGATGGCTCTCCTCGTGTGTCCACGAGCCGAAGGCCGGGCTGCCTTCGCACAGCGCGCCCCAACCCATGTTGGAAGCATCTGTCGAAAGCACCGTCCTTCGTGATATCGCCTGCAGGGGTACTCCAAGCGCGAACCATGCGGGGTTCATCCAAGGTGTCAGGGCTGTCAAACAGGCCTGATTGACCTTGAGACGCAGGCGGCCGTGCCGCCAGGCGTGAGGAGGGACCCGGAACTTCAACCAGTACTGTAGAGGCCGCATGTAAAACAGGCAGAGACGAAGCGCTTTGGAGGCGGAAGCCATCAGCCCTAATAGCCTCTGGAAAGTCTTCAGAGGAAGGTAGGCTTTGCTCTTGATTGAAGCCGCGAGCTGCTGAATGGCCAGAGCGCTCTGGTGAGACTACTGCCGTCATATGGACAGAGTCGAAAACCGCCCCCAGGAACGCAATGCGTTGCGTGGGAAGCAGCGAGCTCTTGGCTAGATTGACCCTGAGACCTAGGCACTTCAAGTGGCTGAGGAGCACGGATCTGTGGTGTTCCAGCTCTGATCTCGAATTGGCTAAAATGAGCCAGTCGTCAAGATAATTCAGGACTCGTATTCCCATCTGTCTTAGAGGGGAGAGCACCGTGTCCATGCACTTCGTAAAAGTGCGAGGAGCCAGGGACAGGCCGAAAGGAAGGACCGTGTACTGGTAAGCCACACCCTCGAAAGCGAATCTCAAGAACCGCCTGTGATGAGGGGCTATCTGGATGTGAAAATAAGCATCCTTCAGGTCCAGCGAGCAGAACCAATCCCCGGGGCAAATCTGTGCGAGGATTTGTTTCAACGTTAGCATTTTGAACTTTCGCTTCATGAGGGAAAGGTTCAAATGTCTGAGGTCCAGAATGGGTCTGAGACCGCCGTCTTTCTTTGGAACTAAGAAATAGCGGCTGTAAAACCCGGATTCACTCTCTACTGGGGGAACTATTTCTATAGCCCCTTTCCTTAGCATCGTCAACACTTCGGCTCGGAGGACATGAGCGTCGTCAGCATGCACTGAAGTCTGAACAACCCTCCTGAACCGCGGAGCCCTTCTGGCGAACTGGAGCGAGTAGCCCTGGCTTACTGTCTTTAGTACCCAGCTTGACACCCCGGGGATGGCCTGCCAAGCCTCGGCCCGGGTAGCAAGTGGTAGAATGACATCGGTCGAATGCACGCTTAGAGGCGGGCTGTGTACCTGGTCGGGTGGAAGAGGAAATTTGCTCTTTTGTGGAGAATGTAAAATATGGGTCACCGTGAGAACGGCAGTTGGTGAGGACGCAACATTTGTGGGCCCTTTTACAGCACATTGTAGAACTCTCATGCTCGGAGATAAACGGAGCGGAGGGGAGTTTACACAAAGGAGCTTTTGGGGTGGTCCGGCCGCAGTGAGACATTGCCCCAACCTCTTCCGTTCTGGCAGATCAGGACAACTTAGGAGTCGCAGGGTCCAGCACAATCCTGGGCCGGGGTCCCTGGCGTCTTGGAAAAGATGAGCGCTTAGGAGGGCGCGGGCGCTGGCGGTGGTCTTTGGGCGGAGCTGCTTGCGAAGCAGAGGGAGCCGGTTTAGTCTGCTGAGCCGGCGCAGGCCTGGGGCGGCTAAAAGCAGACGCAGAACTGGAGCGTTTAGGCAAGAAGTGTCTCATAGCCTGAGAAGACTTCTGGGCGGCCGTAAAACGCTCTGTGAATCCCTCCACAGCTGGTCCAAAGAGCCCTGACGGAGAGACGGGGGCGTCGAGGAACGCCATTTTGTCCTGATCCTTAATCTCCATCAGGTTGAGCCTCCAACACAACTAAACTGGCCATGGAGCGTCCTATGGCCTGGGCTGTGGCCTTCGTGGCCCGCAGGGCTAGGTCAGTGGCGCTGCGGAGGTCCCTGAAGGCAGGTGTGTCAATGCCAGACTCGTCCAGGGAGCGGAGTAGTTTGGCTTGAAAGACCTGAAAAATGGCCATAGAGTGGAGCGCTGAGGCGGCTTGGCCAGCAGAAGCGTAAGCGTAAGCCCTTCCTGCTAGAGCAGAGGTGGTCATGCAGGGTTTGGACGGGAGGGCCCTCTTAGTTTACCATCCCACAGCAGTCAATGGGCTCCAAGGAAGGCAAAGGGGCAGGGTCTTCGGACTCACCCGCCCATCCTTCAGCTTCGGAGGCAACAGCTGACATAGAGTCGTCAAGTGGCTCTTCATCCGATCCACCAAAAGAGACAAGGTCGCTTGCTTCAGCAGAGGGATGCTGCTCAGGGCGGGAGAACAGCACAGGGGACTGTTCTCTACTGGGAGAAGGCGAGGCACGCGGGTGCTGGGCCGACGCGAGCTCGCTCTGCTCTCTGCGCTGGGTCGTTCTGCCCCACTGTCTCTTCCTGGCCGGCTCGCGGGAGGAAGGAGACTGGAGGGCGCGAACGGCGAGATCGCTCTCCCAGAAGAAAGCGGCTCGTGAGCGCAAGGACGCTAAACTCATGCACTCGCGGTGAGCACATGAGCCACCAGCGAGCGCATCATCCACATGGGGCTTGCCCAGGCATCCGATGCATTCGCTGTGACCGTCGTCCTCATGCAGGGGAGCCCTGCATATACCACAAGCGTGGTGCTGCATGTTTGAATGCCGTGGTGCTGCATGTTTGAATGCCGTGCGCCGTGAAAACGGCGATTGGGAGGCTCTTAAATACGGCGAGGGCCGGTGTGCTCGAAGAGCGGTGAAAACCGCTGGAAATAGCTCTTAGAAGGCGGCGAGAAAAACGAGAAAAAGCTCAGTTTACCATCCCACAGCCGCGGGCGGACAGAGGTGAGCGGCCACTGCTTCATCCAAGGCAGGCAGATGCTCGTATCCCTTTTCCTCCGAGCCATCAACAGAAGTGAGGGCTGACCGGTGGGTGTTGTACAGGCGGGCAGAGTAAGGGGCGCGCCAAGATTTAGTGAGTTCTTTTTGAACTTCAGGGAAGAACAGAGCAGAGCGCTGCTTGAGGGCCTGGTGACGACCTGGGAGAAACCACTCATCCAGGCGGCTGCGAGGCGGCTCCTCCGGTGGGGCCCACTCGAGCTCCAAATCCTCCACGGCTTTGGATAGGACGCGGAAAAGCTTGGCGTCCATACCCGCGCTGCAGTCAATGGGCTCCAAGGAAGGCAAAGGGGCGGGGTCTTCGGACTCACCCGCCCATCCTTCAGCTTCGGAGGCAACAGCTGACATAGAGTCGTCAAGTGGCTCTTCATCCGATCCACCAAAAGAGACAAGGTCGCTTGCTTCAGCAGAGGGATGCTGCTCAGGGCGGGAGAACAGCACAGGGGACTGTTCTCTACTGGGAGAAGGCGAGGCACGCGGGTGCTGGGCCGACGCGAGCTCGCTCTGCTCTCTGCGCTGGGTCGTTCTGCCCCACTGTCTCTTCCTGGCCGGCTCGCGGGAGGAAGGAGACTGGAGGGCGCGAACGGCGAGATCGCTCTCCCGGAAGAAAGCGGCTCGTGAGCGCAAGGACGCTAAACTCATGCACTCGCGGTGAGCACATGAGCCACCAGCGAGCGCATCATCCACATGGGGCTTGCCCAGGCATCCGATGCATTCGCTGTGACCGTCGTCCTCATGCAGGGGAGCCCTGCATATACCACAAGCGTGGTGCTGCATGTTTGAATGCCGTGGTGCTGCATGTTTGAATGCCGTGCGCCGTGAAAACGGCGATTGGGAGGCTCTTAAATACGGCGAGGGCCGGTGTGCTCGAAGAGCGGTGAAAACCGCTGGAAATAGCTCTTAGAAGGCGGCGAGAAAAACGAGAAAAAGCTCGTTTCATCTTCATCAACTCATCAAAAGACTGGACTAACGCTAAGTTTTACTTCACCTATCTGACTCATTGAAAAGACTTTCATTCATTGACTTTGTGGTACTTGTAAATAAACACTTGTGGGAGCAATAAGATAGGTTGCAAAGATCATTTGTTTGTTTTAGAGATTTTATCAGTACATGTCAAATCTGCTGAACCCCTCAGAGTAACATCCAAAAAAAAGAGGAGGTGTTACAGATTGGCGCCCGAACAGGGACTTTCATAATTGAACTTTACGGAGTCCCTTTTATTAAAAATATAAATTGACTGTACTGATCCATCTTCACAAACAAATATTATAAACAAAACCATCATCTGCAATGGAAGAGAGCGCACCTATCACTGATTTTTCAGACAATGCTTTCGTTCAGCGCAGAGACCCTGTAACTAATCTCATTGATACCTTTAGTGAATTATACTTAGACTCTGAAGAAGAAAGAGAACGTAGAGATATGTCCACTGAACAGATAGGTGACCATATTGCCAAACCTGATGACTTGCCATTACCTCCTCCACCATTTGAATTTCATGAAGACAGACTGCAGTTAGACAATGAAGAAGCTACCCAGTGCATGTGTAGCATTGAGGAGCATCTTGAAATCTGAGATTTCAACTGAAGAATCAGTTGAAATCTCTGATGTATGATTGGTCATCAGTTTGCACTCACAAGCTAGGACGTACAAACTTCATCAGACATTAAATAAAAACAATTGATGAACTTCCCTTGAGAAAGAGACCTTACAGAGTCTCGAGAGTCAAGAATGATTTTACTGAAGAACAAGTCAAGGAACTACTTCAACAAAAAATCATTAGACCTTCCACTTCCCCATGGGCCTCACCTGTTGTGGTAGTAGATAAGAAGGATGGTGGATCTCGGCTGTGTGTTGACTATCGTGGTCTTAATTCTAAAACTCACCTTTATGCATATCCCATGCCCCAGATTACAGATATACTGGATTCTCTGCAAGGAGCCAAGGTGTTTAGCACTTTGGACTTGAAGAGTGGTTATTGGCAGGTAGAGATGGATCCTGCAAGTGTAGAAAAGACTGCATTCATAACTGCATCAGGGTTATATGAATTTTTTTGTCTTCCCTTTGGCCTTAAAAACGCTGCTGCCTCTTTCCAACGTTTAATGGAGCAAGTTCTTAGAGAGCACAAAAACAGGTGTTGTATGGTATACATAGATGACATCATTGTGTACTCACCAGACTTTCAAACACACCTGCACCATCTTAAGCAATTATTCAACAGTCTGCACACCGCTGGTCTCACTCTCAATCTCAAGAAGTGCAAATTCATCTGTTCATCACTGGACTACTTGGGTCACACAATCACTGCTGAAGGTGTCAAAGTGAATTCTGACAAGGTAGAAGCAATCAAATCATTCCCAACACCAACTTCAATAAAAGAATTACAACGGTTCCTAGGTCTTGCGGCTTGGTACCACCGTTTCATTTCAGACTTCTCCACTAAAGCAGCACCCTTACATGCACTAAAGAAAAAAGGAGCAAAATGGATGTGGACGGACGAGTGCCAGAAATCGTTTGATCTCCTCAAAGATGATCTGACTAAAGCACCTGTGTTAAGTACACCCAATTTTTGATTCTTCTTTTAAAGTACAGACAGATGCAAGCGACGTTGGATTAGGAGCAGTGCTGACACAAGAATCAGATGGACAAGAGAAAGTGATTGCGTATGCATCCAGATTGCTGAGAGGCGCTGAGAGGTCATATTCGGCATCGGAGAAGGAATGTCTAGCAGTAGTCTGGGTGGTGGAAAAGTGGCATCATTATCTTGAAGGCCGAGCTTTTGAGGTAATCACTGACCATGCTTCTTTGGTTTGGCTTTTTCAGCACCCAAAACCTTCATCTAGGTTGGAAAGATGGACTATCAGACTTCAAGGCTATCACTTCACAGTTCGTTACAGAAAAGGACAATGTAACGTAGTCCCTGATGTTTTGTCAAGGAGATATGCAGCTGAACCAACGGCCATCCTGATGCACACCCCTGCAAAACGTGTTCTTAATCCTATCACTTGTGAACTGCCAATGGACTTGTCTCAGATTGCAGCTGAGCAGAAGAAAGACACAGAGTGCCAAGAGATTATGGTAAAAGCCAAGAATCAAGATACCACTGATCTTATGAGAACTCACTATGTTTTTAAAAATGATGTCTTATTCAGGATTGTTCCAGCCTCCAAAGGAGGTCAAAGATTCCAGATTGTGGTACCTGCTAGCTTGAAAGAAGCCTTTTTAACTTATGCCCATGACAGCCCCCTCAGTGGACATTTAGGCAAGTTTAAAACTCTAATGAGACTTCTAGAATTTGCTTATTGGCCATCCATGCGTACTGACGTATGGCAACACTGCAAACAGTGTGAAAAATGTCAGCAGCATAAACCTACAAACCTGAAGCCAGCAGGAGGGCTACAAAGTGTTCCCATAGTTGAGCCCGGATACATGCTCGGCATGGACATTATGGGACCATTCCCACGGAGTTCTCGTCAAAATTAATATCTTCTAGTTGTGGTAGACTACTTCTCGAAATGGTTAGAGGTCTTCCCCATGAGATCTGCCAAATCTACCACCATCGTTCATATTCTCATCGAAGAGATATTTACCAGGTGGGGAACACCAGCCTTCATTGTTTCTGATAGAGGCAGTCATTTCACCTCAAACCTCCTGGATCAGGTATGCAAGCAGTGGCACATAACCCAAAAGCTCACAACTGCCTATCATCCACAATCAAATTTGACTGAACGTATTAATCGAAATCTAAAGACCATGATTGCTTCATATGTTGACAATAATAACCGTACTTGGGATCATTGGATCTGCGAATTTCGATTTGCTTTGAACACAGCATGGCATGAAAGCACAGGATTTTCACCTGCTGAAATAGCCTTGGGACGTCAATTGAAAGGACCACTACAAAGAGCTCTACAGAATCCGCCAGATCCAGATCAACCAAGCTAAAGTACCATTGATCGCCAGAAACTGCTATATGAATCTGTTAAAGAAAATGTTGAGAAAGCACAAACTAAACAGAAAAAGTATTACAACCTCAAGAGAAGAACCTGAGACTTCCAGGAGGGTGATATAGTTTGGGTGCGTACTCATCCTTTATCTCGTGCAGATGATGGTTTTATGGCTAAAATTTCCCCAAAATGGCGAGGTCCAGCTAAAGTAGTCAAAAAGCTAGGCCCAGTAAATTACAAGGTGGCAATGTTGTCTGATCCTACACAGATTGACAGTTACCATACCCAAAACTTAAAAATTTGCCATGTGTCAAATTTTGCCACCAAAGGGAGGGGTATGTAACGGACAAGGTGTTACCTGTTTTTATTGTTGGATTTTAGCTTCATTATTATAATTATTTTCCTAGTGGGTAGTGGGTAAAGTAATGGTAGTACCACTAGGAACAGCTTGAGGGCGCTAGTGCCTGGAGCCTGGCCACCAAAGAAGAAGCTAGCTTGTTTGTTAGAGGGAAGCCTCATGGTTTTACTCAAGCTACCTGCTTGCTCTTCTTGTTGATGTCCTTTTTTTTTTGAGAACTTTTAAGTTCCTGCTCAAATGTAAGTATGTATTGCTTTCCCCATGTTGTTTGTGAAATAAGATCACTAATGGTAGCTATTTGCTTGATTTATTTCTAGAAAGGACGTTATTTGTGTCACATCATGGTGTTTATTGTGGGAGCACTTCCAGTTTAAGACAAGCTGGTATTGTAGCTACAGAACAAGGCCTGGGCAATTCCAACGACGTTGAAGGATTGTCTCTCATTGTGGATAATAGGACTTCAAACATTGCATCGTACTCCAATAACCTGCTGGATTTAAAGTTCATTTCATCTTCATCAGCTCATCAAAAGACTGGACTAACGCTAAGTTTTACTTCACCTATCTGACTCATTGAAAAGACTTTCATTCATTGACTTTGTGGTACTTGTAAATAAACACTTGTTGGAGCAATAAAATAGGTTGCAAAGATCATTTGTTTGTTTTAGAGATTTTATCAGTACATGTCAAATCTGCTGAACCCCTCAGAGTAACATCCAAAAAAAAGAGGAGGTGTTACAAAGTGAAGTATCGAAAGGGAACTGTAAGTTGGTCAATGAAAAAATTGGAAATCTTTTCTTTGTACATTTGTCAGTTGAATAAAGGTTAAAGAGAATTAACAAAGCGCAGATTATTGATTTTATTGCATTTCACAAAATGTTCCAACTTTTCTGAAAATGGAGTTGTACAACATAAATTGTTACATAACAGCTTTAAAAGAAATAAAAACTGAATTATAGAATTAAAGACAACTCTTCTGTTTTGTAGATTCTTACAAGAATTTGAGTTTTTGCTTTTGTTTTGTTTTTTTCTCACCAGATCTCTTGATCATTCTCCATTTATGAGACTTGGCAGTGCAGAGTAGATGGTGCTGTTTTATTTATTTTTATACAGTTTGACAAAATTGCAGTTTTATACATTTACATACAGATAAATGATAATATAATAGATGTTAGATATATATGATAGATACATGATAATGATAGCCCATTTCTAAAATATCTGGACATTTTACTTCCAATTATTCTCATTTTTTGACACATGATCAGTAAATCTTTCCTAATGAATAAGTTGTAACATTACAGTTGTGTTATAATCTTTAATTTTATTCTAAACTCCATATTTAAATGCATTGTTTTGTTTTGTCTGTTTTTAGATAGACCCTTCATTGAAACAAATCACTATTTTACAGACCAAAGATTATCAGCATCCGATATCAATAATAGAGAGAGACTGTTTTCATTTAAAACACACACACAAAAAATACATTTATGTGGCAGAATAATCACAAAATTATAGGCTATACAACTTTACATCACTTGGATCAAAGTAGACAGAATTTGAAGCACTAGCTGACAAGACTTCTTCCCAATGCACCTTATAAGGTAAAACAACAACAACAACTATTATTTATTATCATCTACAGAGATGGTCTAAAACTAAAGAATTTTACAATTAATAATCAACTTAAACATTTAGGATAGATTTAGGAAATTATATGTATAAAACACCTGTTCCCCTTCATTATTGGCATTCATAAGACACATCCAGGTATTTATAACTGTCAGGACAAGGATCACCGAAAACTGCGTTCCCTGCAGGAACAGCACATCTCGAAGTTCCATCACACCTGATTCATGGACAGACAATGACAAGTAACATTTAAGAATATACTAAGGACAAAAAAATTATATTATTCTTGCTCTTGTAAAATTATGTATAAAATGAAATTATAAACATAAATTTTCCTTAGCTATGTAAATCTTACCGAATGGACATTATATAATGGGATGATATTTGAAAACAGCTTGTATCAATCATTAAATTGCTCATGCATGTTTTGGCATCAGTTCGTCCATAGTTGGCATTAATGATGTGTATTCCTCCCTCATCTGACACATGTAAAAAAAAAAAAAAGCAAAATCATTAACTTGTGGTAAATTTAAGCATACTGCACGTCGTTGAAGAGGGCCATTGCTTTCTTTCTTTCTCATATTGTCCTATTTTGTCACAAATGACCAAAAATATAACTTGAAATTACTGAATTACTCACCACATTGGAGGACTGCAATTTTTCCTTGACAGGCAATAATCCTTTTCGCTTCTACACCTGCAGAGAGGAAACATGCGAGAGGATCAAATTACTTGAAATAAAGTAATATTCTTCTGTACTAGAGTCTTTTTTATTTAATAAGACTGTACATTATACATTAGTCAACTGCTATTATTACCATGTTGACACAGGACGAGCAGCACTGAAAGTCAAAATCAAACAGAAACAAATTAAAACACTGAACTGAACATTTGAAATCTTGCAAGAATTGGTTCTAAATCAGAACTTACCAGTGATCCAGCTTAGCTTTTGCACCAGCATGTTGAATGTGTGAACAGAAGGAAAACTCTAGAACTCTCTTAAGGAGACACATGTGCACACAGTATTTATAACAAACACAGTTCTCATCATCATCATCTGTTTACTGTAGATAACAAAAGCAGAAACGGGAGTTTTGAAACAATCAAGATTCTAAAAAATAAGTTCTCCTTTTTTTCTTGCCATCTAATGATTGCATGAACTTGTTGCAATATTAAAGTCAGGTCATTTTTTTTCTATGTTTTACACAACACAATTTCAAAGCAGCTTCACAGTGTAATAAAGAGGAAAATATCAGAGTCAATTGTGAAAACTTCTTTAAATATAAGATAATTTCAAATTAAAGCAGCACTAAAGAGACAATAGTGCCATCAAGTCACTTCAGTTTGGTTCAGTTCAATACAATAACTGTCTAAAGTTCATCAATTTTGAAACAAGTTGCAAGGTTAATTAATCTTACATTTATTGTCCCAATTTGTGCCTCATTCTCAAAAGAGTCACGAACATGAAGCCAATCCGTTCACAAAACCTCCCAGACTTACTTCTGTACAGGGCTTTTAAACATGTTCAGGGGGTGGTGTAACAATTGTCCAATGAGAATATACTTTCATGAAATAGGAATGTGGTACATTTAGAAAAAACAAGTCTAAATATGGTCAACATCTGGTCCAGTGCCCCTGCCTGCCTGGGGATCCAAAAATCTTTTAATGTGTACATTAAAACCAGATGTGTGACGAAACCATAACATCTAGTCTCCGTTCTACCCTTGCATCCATGAAGACCAGGTGAGGGAAAACAGGGAGAAACAAGGAAAGAAAAGTCAGGCTGATAGGAATATCTATCACAAGTTCAGTTCAGCTATAAGCAGTTCTACAGAAGGCAACGTTGTTATTCAGCTCGAGTCAGTTCACTGTTGATGTTTCAAAATGTGATTCAGCTATAAAACATCTCTATGGAAGATGTTGGCGCAGCCATTTGCGTGAGCGATAACTGGTAAATTTGATCAAACTATACTGAGGAAAAACACACACAACTTGGTATTCTCTGTCAAACTGGAACATTTTTTAAAAAAATGTTGTCATATATCCATTTATGGATAACAGGGTCACATACACACGACATAAGGGTAAAATTATTACAAACATCAACACCCCCACTTGCTCTCATACTGAACAAAACTGTTTACAATCATGTCAATTTAAGTCACCTTTATTTATATAGCGCTTTTTACAATACAGATTGTGTCAAAGCGGCTTTACAGTGAAAACAGGAAAATAATTTTGGCAACACAGCAGCTCTAGAAGAAAATGGTGTCATTGTCCAGCTTAAGTAAGTTCAGTAGTGATTCATTCCATTGTAAAAAATCATTAGTTATTAATGAAGGTAATTTATCTATACAGCAGCTCTGGAGAAAACAGTGATGTCAGTCAAAATATTTAATCTAGTTCCATCTGGTTGAAGATCAGATTCATCATGCTGGTATGGAAACGGTTTTGTTGGGGATCTGGCTGGCTGTCATGTCTATGAGGCCTTCAGAGGGGATGGTCTTAGTTGACAGAATCTAGCTGACATTTGCAGGGATGTGTTGTGTTCGTGTTTAGGCACAGGTCCTCCTTCTGATCTGGATATGGCCCGGATCCGGCTGACCACGGTAAACTTTGGGATAAACAGAGAGACTAATATTAGCATAGATGTCATTCTTCTTAAGATGTAACAAGTTCATCGGGTGTTATAGGAAGTGTTCCCGATTCTGGCTGAACTAATTTATACACCCTGCGTTCCAATGTCCATACTATCCATCCTAAATAGTATGTGAGATTAAAATAAGTGTGTCCCAAAGCATAGTATGTTGAAAAGAGTATGCCAAAAGTCCCCGGATGGTCTACTATTTCCGGTAGATTTTCGAAGTGTGGATCCGTGCACACTATAAAGGCTAATATTGCCCAGAACCAGGGATGGACTGGGACCAAAAATCGGCCCTGGCATGTTGGCCCAGACCGGCCCACAACCACATAAGATCACAAATACCACCCGTCCTTCTGCTTTTATATATATATATATATATATATATACAGTACAGTCCAAAAGTCTGGAACCACTAAGATTTTTAATGTTTTTAAAAGAAGTTTCGTCTGCTCACCAAGGCTACATTTATTTAATTAAAAATACAGTAAAACAATAATATTGTGAAATATTATTACAATTTAAAATAACTGTTTTCTATTTGAATATATTTCACAAAGTAATTTATTCCTGTGATGGCAAAGCTGAATTTTCAGCATCATTACTCCAGTCTTCAGTGTCACATGATCCTTCAGAAATCATTCTAATATGCTGATTTGCTGCACAATAAACATTTAGCCTATGATTATTTTCAATGTTGAAAACAGTTGTGTACTTTTTTTCAGGATTCCTTGATGAATAGGAATTAGTTTTCGGTAGTAGCCCCTGCTGCTACTACCGAAAACATTTGTGTCAATTTGACACATTTGGCAGCATTTTTTTCTCTCACGCAGCTTCTCTGCACCTCCTTTGCGTTTCTTTTTCATGATCACACTGAAACTGCGTGCAGGCAGAAATCCTATAGATGGTGCTGTTCAAAGATATGATTGGGCCAGTCCAGTGTCAATCAAGAAAACAACCAATGGGCCGCTGAGCGACATGTTTCATGAGCCGCGTCTGTCAGAAGGAAAAAAAAAACAGCCTATGTGATATTTTTGACTAAAGTGATTTGGGCCAGCAGCCCAGTGTCAATTGAAAAAGCATTGGGCCGCCGATCTAGGCCTACCACTTTCATGGGCCGAAAGAATGTTTTTTTTTTTTGCGGTCGGCGACCGTCGGCCCACCGCCACCGGGAAAGTGCCCGGTATGCCAGATGGCCAGTCCGCCCGTGATGCAATATATTTGTTTATTTCGTTGTGCCAACCTTAAGGTTCTTTATGCCATTACAGCACTTTTCCATTATTTTTCTAAGTAAACATGCGCTTAAAAAACAAAAAAAAAACAAAACAAAAACATGTTTGACCGTTGAGCTCGTCTCTTATTTTTTTGTTTAGCTGCTTGGAGCCAAGTGCGCACTTGCAGTGTTACCATGGCCACTTATATGCATTTTTGGGCTTGTTATTTTATTATTATTATTAGGGGCCAAGCACCGAAGGTGCTTAGGCACCTATTGTTATTGTTGGCGTTCCGTACGCTTATTATTATTCTTCCGCTTCTTCTTCCGCTCTTGAAGTCTATGGCAGCCCATAGAACCGCTTGCGGGAAAGTTGTGAAATTTGGCACACAGTTAGAGGACAGTCTGACCTTTGTCCATAGCAAATTTGGAGTCTCTAACTCAATCCCTCTAGCGCCATCAGCTGTCCAAAGTTGCACTTATGTTTATGTTAATAACTTTTGAACCATAAGGGCTAGAAACAAAATTCTTTTTTCCTCTGATTCCTTGGGTCAAGACGAATCGATTGCACCATATGACGTCATTTTCCGTCATGAAAATTTTTCCGCCATTTTGAATTTTCTGAAAAACGTACTTTTTCGAACTCCTCCTAGGCCGTTACTCCAATTTTCACGAAAATTGAACCAGATCATCTTCAGACCATGCCGACAAAATTTTATGGAATTCAAGTTGATTCCTCAAACCGTTTTCGAAAAACTAACGAACGAATTGTACGTAGTGCTTGCGAAAACAGAAGTAAGGCTGTATCTCCGCAACGCTTTATCGTATTCAGACCAAACTTGGTACATGTCATCACAAGCATGACCTGAGGTACCATGCAGTGTTTCGGCGCAGCGCCACCTACTGGTGCGGAGATATGAAAAATGGGTATTTTTGCTTATAACTTCTGATGGGTTTGTCCAAAAATCATAAATTTGGTCTCGTTGGATTCGGGGAATCATGCCGAGTCGAATGATATCCAATTTTCCCAATTCGGCCATTTTGGCCGTCGGCCATTTTTAATTTTGTGCTAAAATGCTGTATTTTACGAACGCATTAACGTATCTTTACAAAACTTGGTATGGGTCATCAGCACAATGCCCTGAAGGAGCCTGAGAAGTTTCGGCACAGCGCCGCCTTGTGGTCAAAAGTTATAACAAAATTTACAAAAATGCTAATAACTTTTGACTGTATTCACCAATTGTAATGAAACTGGCCTCAGTAGATTCCTTGGGTCATGCTGAGAACAAAGATATCAAATTTGCCATAGTCAGCTAAACTTCCTGTCCGCCATATTGTTTTTCTTTAAAAACCTACTTTTTCGAACTCCTCCTAGACCGTTGCTCCGATTTTCACCAAAATTGAACCGTGTCATCGTCAGACCATGCCGACAAAAAGTTATGGATTTCAAGTCGATAAGTCAAAACGTTTTCGTATACCAGAGCAACGAATTTGAGGCATGATGCAAAAACTACTCTTGAAGCTGTATCTCTGCAATGCTTTATCATATTCAGACCAAACTTGGTACGTGTAATCACAATCATGACCTGAGGCATCATACAGTGTTTCGGCGCAGCGCCACCTACTGGAGTGGAGATAAGAAAAATGGCTATTTTTGCTTATAACTTCTGATGGGTTTGACCAAAATTCATAAATTTGGTATGGGTCATCAGGACAATGCCCTAAAAGAGCCTGAGAAGGTTCGGGACAGCACCACCTTGTGGTCAAAAGTTATAACAAAATTGACAAAAATGCTAATAACTTTTTTTTCTAATTGCTAACTGCTGCTGTTGGTCTGATGCTGCCAGCCATGCTGGCTGGCTTCTTGTGTCGTTTTTGTGCTTGGCCCCGTAATTGCTGCTTGCAGCTATATTTATTATTATTATTAGCCTATTATTATTATTATTATTTTCCATATTAAGAAGTGAAAGCCTTAGTTCAGTTGGATGGCCGGTGTGTCCTTTAAACGGAGAAAAGTCAGCAAATGCGGTGCTTGCGCAACAGAGGTGGCAGGAGGAATGGCCAAGCTTCATTCAGAGAGACAGATTTGTAATGCTTCCTACGATTATGAACATTTACACCAGACGCTAGTCCACACGTACGTTATCCAGGCGTTTATCCACACGTACGTTATCCAGACGTTTATCCACACGTACGTTATCCAGACGTTTATCCACACGTACGTTATCCAGACGCATATGAGGGTGGAATCGTGCCATTGATTACCAACTATAGTATGAGTGTTGATTCGTGCCATTGATTACCAACCAAAGGAAACAGTCGTGTACTTTTTACGTGTGAGAAGGGGTACGTCGCAACACAGACGCGTGAGACCAACGCCGGAGAAAAGGTACGTCGCATCACAGACGCGTGACACTAACGCCGGAGAAAGGTTACGTCGCATCACAGACAATAAATTAATATCTTACCCTCATGTTTTTTCCTAAGTGTTTGTATTTTCTTTATCAATCACTTGTTTTTCTTTTACTTTTCTGTGTTCTGATGACACTGGATATATCCTAGATACAAATGGTGCATTGCAAACAAAGTTGTATAGCCTACTGTTTAAAAACCTAATAATAAAAATAATAATTATCTTTCTCTTTGAGATTAATGACTGTACAAATTATACACCACCAAAGTCGCAATTTTATGTTATGTTCACGACTACACTTGTGCCGATATTCGGTAATGCGATAAATCGCGATAATGAATATGCACGATATTGTAATCGTCGGCACTTCAGAATACCGTAAATAATAATTTATTACCAATTATTAATTTTTTATAAAGCAATTAAGAATACTTTACACATCAATCGTATAAAATGCACAACACCGCTGTATTCTGCGTCAAAAGGACACGCGCTCAGACGTAAACAATCCCAACGTGCACGAGAAGCACATGGCGGAAAGAGTGAAGGAGACGAGCTGAATGAAAGTGCGCGTTCACTCTCTGACAGCAGAGGGCGCTGATGGAACAGCAGCGTGCAGCGGTTACCACAGAAACCGTGCAAACAAAGTAACTGCGCTAGTGAAGTTTTTAAAATGCTTCAAACAGCCATTCATTTTTTTGTAATCTCAGTGTTGTTCACCACAGCACCAAATAGTGAATACTTAAAAAAGACTTAAAAGGATATTTATTTTCAAACCTAAACCTATTTTTATATTTTAATCTGGACTACAACATGCCCTAATGATTACAAATGTTCTGATTATTTGTTATTGTTCAGTAAAACTTTGAAAACATACAGCTTCATTAGTTAACATGTTAATTCATTATCACTAAACTGACAATAAAAATACTTATAAAGTATTTATTATTATTAATTAATGTTAATTTCTTAGTTACTATTTAATAACATTACGAAAATCAAAATAACTTATTTAATGGTCCTGAGATAAAACTAACAATGATCAGTTGTGTTTCTAAACTAACATTAACAAAAAATAACACTTTCTGTAACAAATGCAGCTATTGCTCAATCTTAGTTAATGCGTTAAATAGAGTAAAGTGTTATCTGTTCCCATTCAGTCAGTCACGTTCGACGTTACGTCGATACTGACTTAATGGGGTCTCGCTAGGGAGCCCAATCACCTCCAAGGATACAAAACAAGCCAATGGGAATTGGCCTGTGAGATTTACATGCCGGGCCCCTCCCCCGGCATCCGGGTATAAATAGGGCCGGCATACTTACCTTCATTCATACTTTTGCTTCGGAGCCGATCGGCTGATCATCTTCACCTCCTAAAAAGAGTGAAATTTCTCAAAGAGCAAAAAAACAGAAATTCTAATTGCTATAAGGACACGGTCCTGCAAACAGCAATTTTAATTGCTATCTCTGTTTTTTGTTCTGGTGGCCTGCTCGAGTCTCTCCAGCTGGTGGGAAGGCACATTCAGCGGTGGGGGTGACGACGCGCTGCCCACAGGACGGTGCTACGCCCATCCCTGGGTGCTTCGGCTGGTGAGGTATACTGAAAGAGCAAGCACGGGCGATCAGCGTCTTTTTCAAGATGTCTTTTCGTCCGTGTGTTTCTGGATGCGGTCGTTTTCTGACTTCTTCTGACGGCCACGATCACTGCCTCACGTGTCTGGGTAGACCGCACGCTGAGTCGGCGCTCGTGGATGGTACATGCCCTCACTGCGAGGGCATGTCCATGTTGGTGTTGAGATCGCGCCTCTCCTTCTTTGATACGGAGGTGAGAGGCCCCTCTGTCACTACCCTACCGTCAGCCTGCTGGCCAGGCTAGTGCTCTGGGAGATCTGAGGATCACGGTGGGAGCCACTTCGTCGGGTCCTTCCCCACGAACCTCCCACCCCTCATCAACACCATGTGCCGTGCAGATGCCGCCTGCTGTCGCGGGGCCCTCTTCGGGGGTGCCCCACGTCACTTTTGGCGCTCCAGAAGAGGATCGGATGTCGATCGCTGCATCGGGGAGTGGGTTGAACGGTTCAGAGTCCGACGATGACTCCGAGCTTCCGCCCTCTGGGATGGTTGCTCAGTCGGAGGCGGACTCTGAGCTAACAGCCATGCTTGCCCGGGCCGCCGCGGGCATCGGGCTCGAGTGGAACCCTCCACCGTGTCCCGAGCGCTCGCGGCTGGATGATTGGTTTCTGGGTTCGGGGCGCAGCTCCCAGCCGCGTCCCGCCCCAGTGCCATTCTTTCCGAAGGTGCATGAGGAGCTCCAGAAGACCTGGTTGGCACCTCACACTGCCAGACTAAGGTCCTCTGCCTCCTCCACTCTCACTACCCTCGATGGGTGAGCCGCCAAGGGGTACGTGGACATTCCGCAGGTGGAACGTGCGATTGCGGTGCACTTGTGCCCGCAGTCCGCGGCCACTTGGCGGAATCGTCCGCGGCTCCCGTCCAAGGCGGGTAAGACCACGGCCGCTCTCGCTGCCAAGGCTTACTCCGCCGCTGGACAGGCGGCTTCTGCCCTGCACGCCATGGCGATTCTGCAGGTCCATCAGGCTAAAGCCCTGAAGGAACTGCACGAGGGTAGTGCTGATCCAGGGGTGCTTCAAGAGCTGCGCGCCGCGACCGACCTCGCCCTCCGGGCGATGAAGGTCACGGCACGCACCCTGGGTCAAACGATGTCCACCCTGGTGGTCCAGGAACGGCATCTGTGGTTGGACCTGGCTGAGATGAGGGAAGTCGACAAAGCTCGCTTTCTTGACGGCCCCATCTCCCAGGCCGGCCTCTTCGGCGACACCGTCGAGGACTTTGCCCAGCAGTTCTCGGCGGTACAGAAGCAGACGGAGGCCATCAAACACATCTTGCCCAGGTGTGATGATGCCACCAATCCGCCTCGGGCCGTGCCTCTGTCTGCTCCTCGCCGAGGGCGTCCCCCTGCGGCTCAGGCTCCTGTGAGGTCGGAACCCTCCCACCCTCCTCGAGCCACCCGCAGGAAGGCTACGCCCCCCGCCCAGACCGCCAAGCCTCCTTCCAAAAAGAAGAAGGCTAAGAAGCGGCCCTGAGACGGGAGACCCGGAGGTTTTGGAGGCTGCTCAGGAGACGGGGACCGCTCCGCTCCTTCCCCCGGGACAGGGCCCGGGGGAAAATCCTGTGTTGTTTTTTTCTGTTACGCCGCTGGCCGCTACCCACCCCTTCAATAAAAGAGCAATTTCTGAAACCTCTGGGTCATATAAGAAGGTCTGCGCTGGGGGTGAGCGAGCTTTCGCTCCCTCTCTCTCAGCCATTCCTTCCTTCGCCACAGGCGGGGTCTTGGCGCCCCGGGAACGCAATGCCTTCCCACGCCACCCTGCCCACTCGGAGCCATGTGAGTGGACCTCACTCACAGCCTCGACTTCGTGACGCACTGCCTCCCGATTTGGGCCACAGTGCTCCATGCTGCCCCCCCATGGGTACTTCTGTTGTCCGAATGGTTCCACTCGTACGGAGCTTGGGGGCGTGGCTACGCCTTCCCAACCCGTCCCGTTGGCTCATTCGGACAATCAGACTCGGCTATGCGATTCAGTTCGCCAGGCGTCCCCCCAGGTTCAGCGGCGTTCTGTTCACCTCGGTGACAGGTCCCAACGCCTCTGTCCTGCGGGCGGAGATTGCGGTTCTTTTGGCGAAGGACGCAATAGAGCCTGTCCCTGCAGCCGAGATGGAGTCTGGGTTTTACAGCCCTTACTTACCCAAGAAAGGCGGGGGGTTACGACCAATCCTGGACCTGCATGTCTTGAATCGGGCCCTTCACAGGCTCCCGTTCAAGATGCTCACGGTGAAACGCATTCTCACGTGCGTTCGCGCCCAGGATTGGTTTGCAGCTATCGACCTGAAGGACGCGTACTTTCATGTCTTGATCCTTCCTCGACACAGACCGTTCCTACGGTTTGCGTTCGAGGGGCGGGCATATCAGTACAGGGTCCTACCCTTCGGGCTGTCCCTGTCTCCTCGCGTCTTTACCAAAGTCGCAGAGGGGGCCCTTGCCCCGCTCAGGGAAGTGGGCGTTCGCATCCTCAACTACCTCGACGACTGGCTCATTTTGGCCCAGTCGCGAGAGCAGTTGTGCGAACACAGGGACCTGGTGCTCAGGCACGTCAGCCAGTTGGGGCTTCGGGTCAACCGGGAGAAAAGCAAGCTCTGCCCCGTGCAGAGCATCTCTTTTCTCGGTGTGGAGCTGGACTCGGTCAACATGACAGCACGTCTCACCAACGAGCGTGCACAGTCGGTGCTGAACTGCCTGAACTCGTTCTCGCGGAAAACAGCGGTCCCACTGAAACAATTTCAGAGGCTCCTGGGGCATATGGCATCCGCAGCCGCGGTCACGCCGCTCGGATTGCTTCATATGAGACCGCTTCAGCACTGGCTTCACGACCGGGTCCCGAGGTGGGCATGGCACCGTGGCTCACTCCGTGTGGTCATCACACCGGAGTGCTGCCGCACATTCAGCCCGTGGTCGGACCTTGCTTTTCTACGGGCCGGGGTGCCCCTAGTACAAGTGTCCAGGCATGTTGTTGTTACAACAGATGCCTCCACCACCGGCTGGGGTGCCATATGCAGTGGCCAGTCGGCGTTGGGCTCCTGGACAGGACCCCATCGCCATTGGCATATCAACTGCCTCGAGTTGCTGGCAGTACTCCTTGCGCTGCGCCGGTTTCGACCGCTGCTGCAGGGCAAGCATGTACTGGTCCGGACGGACAACACATCGGCGGTAGCGTATGTCAACCACCAGGGTGGTCTATGCTCCCGTCACATGTCGCAACTCGCCCGCCATCTCCTTCTGTGGAGTCAGCGCCGACTCATCCCGGGCGAGCTCAATCGTGCGGCCGACGCGCTCTCACGACAGCTCACGCTCCCGGGGGAATGGAGACTCCACCCCCAGGCGGTCCAGCTGATATGGAGCCGGTTCGGGGAAGCACAGGTAGACCTGTTCGCTTCTCTGGAATCCGCCCATTGCCAGTTGTTTTATTCGCTGACCGAAGGGACCCTCGGCATGGATGCACTGGCACACAGCTGGCCCTGGGGCCTACGCAAGTATGCGTTTCCCCCAGTGAGCCTCCTTGCACAGACACTGTGCAAGATCAGGGAGGACGAGGAGCAGGTCCTGCTAGTTGCGCCGTACTGGCCCAACCGGACCTGGTTCCCGGAACTTATGCTCCTCGCGACAGCCCATCCCTGGCGCATCCCCCTGAGGCAGGATCTCCTCTCTCAGGGGCAGGGCACCATATGGCACCTGCGTCCCGACCTGTGGAACCTCCACGTGTGGTTCCTGGACGAGACGCGGCAGACTTGAGTGACCTACCGCCCGCGGTAGTCGACACCATCACTTCGGCCTGAGCCCCCTCAACGAGGCGCGCTTACGCCTTGAAGTTGAGCTGAGTGGTGTTCCTCAGGTTCCTCAGAGGCGCCAGGAGGTTAAATCCCCCTAGGCCTCGCCTCATTCCCTCCTGGGACCTCTCCGTCGCCCTCAGGGGCTTACGGGGAGCTCCCTTCGAGCCCCTAGAGTCAGTCGAGCTGAAACATCTGTCTCTCAAGACAGTGCTCCTGACCGCGCTCGCCTCCTTCAAGAGGGTTGGGGACCTGCAAGCATTTTCGGTCAGCGATTCGTGCCTGGAATTCGGGCCGGACTACTCTCAAGTCATCTTGAGACCCCGGCCTGGATATGTGCCCAAGGTTCCCACCACTCCCTTCAGGGACCAGGTGGTGAACCTGCAAGCACTGCCCCCGGAGGAGGCAGACCCCGCCCTTGCGTTGCTGTGTCCCGTTCGTGCTCTGCGCGTTTACGTGGACCGCACGCAGAGCTTCAGAAGCTCTGAGCAGCTCTTTGTTTGTTTTGGAGGTCAGCAGAAGGGAAAGGCTGTCTCCAAACAGAGGTTGGCCCACTGGATAGTGGATGCCGTCGCCTTGGCGTACCAGTCCCAAGGCGAGCCGTGCCCTCTCGGGTTGCGAGCTCACTTCACTCGGGGTGTTGCTTCCTCCTGGGCGTTGGCGCACAGCGCCTCTGTTGCAGACATCTGCAGAGCTGCAGGCTGGGCGACACCAAACACATTCGCGAGGTATTATAACCTCCGAGTGGAACCGGTGTCCACCCGTGTGCTTTCTACTCGTAGTTAGCCATGGGTGTTCGCTTGCTGTGCCATTTCCCTCGGGAGAGGGAATGCGAGCACTTTTTCCGCTCCTCAGTTCAGTTCCCCGTAACGGCGAACCCTGGGGAGTTCCTCCTGCATCTTGCGGCGGCCAGACGTGGCGGAGGCGTCCGGCGCTAGGTCCAGTACTCGTGTGTAAGCCCAATTGGTCTGCCCTTGTACTGGGCTAGATGCCCATATGCTGTGATTCCCCTCGGGTAATCCCATATGATATTGTCCATGGTAAGGTTTCCCTGACGGTAAACCCGTGTCTTTCCCTGGGCGGCTTCGCTTTGCCCCGTCTCTGATTGCTAGTCGTTCCTCCCGGAAGGTAGGACCTACATCAGAGATCTTCCATATGCGCTACTGTTCTCAGACCAGTCCATATGTGTCTTCCACACGTTACCTCCCTTCGGGCAGGGTGTGGTCTCCGTAGCTTTCCCCTCCTCGGTGAACGCTTTCCTGGCGTTTTTTGTCGTTGCTGGAAAACTAGGGATTGAGTTCCGAAGCACTCTTCCACGTGGGGTAGGAACAGCAGCTTCGACTTCTCCATGGTAACGCCCTGTCCTCTCCATCCCACTGGTATGGAAGACATTCCTGGGCTTGCTCTGGGCACTGGAGGGTTGCGAGTATGGGCCGCATTTGCATTTGGCACGCCTTAGCCTGCCAGCACCTGCCTCCCTAACACTCGTAACGTGGTTTAGTTGCTATGGCGTTTTCCACGGGACCCCATTACGTCAGTATCGACGTAACGTCGAACGTGACTGACTGAATGGGAACGTCTAGGTTACTATTGTAACCCCCGTTCCCAGAAGGAGGGAACGGAGACGTTACGTTCCCCTGCCATAGCTTTGAGCCACCACTGAGTGGCCAGGTACCCATCTCGGCTCCTCAGCAAAAATATGAATGAAGGTGAGTATGCCGGCCCTATTTATACCCGGATGCCGGGGGAGGGGCCCGGCATGTAAATCTCACAGGCCAATTCCCATTGGCTTGTTTTGTATCCTTGGAGGTGATTGGGCTCCCTAGCGAGACCCCATTACGTCAGTATCGACGTAACGTCTCCGTTCCCTCCTTCTGGGAACAGGGGGTTACAATAGTAACCTATACGTTGTTCTTCATAGCCTAATTATTTTGCATTTTAATCTGTTTGAAAATTTCAGTCAGAGTTGTTTTTGTTTTATTACAAAAAGAGTTCTTAAACCTGTTAAACTATGACAAAAATGGTTTTGCAACTTATTTTAATATCGTGATAATACTGTATACCGTGATAAAAGCTTCATCATTTAATAGCAACATGAAAATTTGATACCGTCACATGCCTATTCACGACTATTACCACTTCAAATTCAAGCACGTAAAATTTATAATTATAATCTAGAAACATAATATTCTGGGATATGTCATTCTGAGCTTTTAGTTTTGATAGTGGTAAGAATTTTAATTAAAAAGCTGACCATACAATGTGTGAATAAATTAGCTCACAATATCAGATTATATGCGATATTGTTTTCAGGAGATTAAGTCATTTTAATAGCCTATTATTTTCAAGAAATTAAATATAACAAAATATAGGAAATTACTAAATTACTCTGATCACAAATTTCTTAAAAGTAATGTAAATGTAAATTATGTTTTCAACAATAGCTGTAGGTTTATTGGCCTCGATTCAGCGTTAAACGATGTCAAGCTTATATTCTAACTGTTATTGATGCACAAGATTTTATAAGCTATATTGTTTTATGTCGTGTCATGTGTTAGCTATGTTTCATATAAACACAGCCAATGATTCACCAGAGGTGTCGTTAGGATTCGCTAAACGAGCCAATAGCGTTTAAAGTAGCCTATTTTTGTTGTTTTGGTATAACCTTGAGTCTTTTAAGCATATAGTTTTGAAAGTTTGCCAAAAAGGTAGCATAATAATATTAATTGTAAACTCCTGTGGTGAAGGCAGCAGTAAACTTGCCTAGTTTGCAGAACTTGAAGCACTTCTAATCTGGGTAGACTTGAATTTCTATATGTTTCAAAAATTGCACACATGCAAGAAAACATGTTAATGTACTTTAAATATAGTTTATTTATTAACCAAATAGGCCACGATGAATTACGCATGCGATAACTAATATAATATCTATAGCCAATATTCTTTCATTCCCAAATATGACTTTTGCCAGTAAATATCCTTGTACACCAGACAAAGCAGACACTTTTATTTTTCACTTTATTTTGAACATGACAGTGTATTAAAAATTTTAATACTACATGTTTGTTGTATGTCATTTTATTATATATTTCAGATTGAATGTGTCAGTAGCAAGGGCTGGTATCACTGGAATCACAAGAGCAGAACAAACTTTAATTTGTCTGGGATCCCAAGACCCTGTGTAAAGTGTGTTAATCTGCTTGCTATGAATAGAAACATGAGACAGTGATATTTGCTTCCCTGCAGCACGTTCACTATATGGAGAAGACAATTGGCAAAAGTATGAGGAATATTATTCTTATGTGGATAATCAGACATATATACATACTACTGTGATTGTTCTGTCATTTCTTAATTGCTTGCTCAGTTGGTAAATATTTTTAAAGAGACTTTATTAAATCCTAAAGTTAAGAATTTTTTGTTTTTTTTCATATTATTAGGAAACATTCTCAATCTTTTTTCCCACAAAATGATGCATTTCATTGACAAAAAAAAACATGAAGCACTGTGAATCAGGATTCAGTTTAACACAGTGGTGATATGAAACTATATGGAACTAAATGATCAAAACTGCAGTATATTCACAATGAAATGTATTAGTTCTATTCTACAAGCTTTCCATAACAATTAAAATTTTATTTATGTTAAATAAGCTGCTAAAATAATAGACCGTGTAGTAATTTGCATATCTGTAATATCAAAGATGAAAGTAAATAATGAGAGTAATTTCACTTTGAATAAAAAAGAGCAACTGATTCTGTGTTGGAATTTTATTCACAACTGAGAAAAAGTCACAACATATGACATATTTAATTAGCAAAAACACTTGTATTTAAACACACTTTACACAGGGTCTTGGGATCCCAGACAAATGAAAGTTTGGTCTGCTCTTGTGATTCCTAGTGATACCAGCCTTACTGACACATTCAGTCTGAAATATATAATAAAATGACATTGCAACAAACATGTATTATTAAAATTTTTAATACACTGTCATGTTCAAAACAAAGTGAAAAATAAAAATGTCTGCTTTGTCTGGTATACAGGGATATTTATTGGCAAAAGTCATATTTGGGAATGAAAGAATATTGGCTATAGATATTATATTAGTTATCACATGTGTAATTCACCGTGGCCTATTTGGATAATAAATAAACTATATTTAAAGTACATTAACAAGTTTTCTTGCATGTGTGCAATTTATTTTTGAAACATTACATATAGAAATTCAAGTCTACCCAGATTAGAAGTGCTTCAAGTTCTGCAAACTAGGAGTTACTGCTGCCTTCACCACAGGAGTTTACAATTAATATTATTATGCTACCATACATTTTGGCAAACTTTCAAAATTAGATTCTTAAAAGACTCTACAAATATAGGCTACTTTAAACACTATTGGCTCGTTTAGCGAATCCTAACGACACCTCTGGTGAATCATTGGCTGTGTTCATATCAAACATAGCTAACACATGACACGACATAACACAATATAGCTTAATCTTGTGCATCAATAACAGTTAGAATATAAGCTTGACTTCGTTTAACGCTGAAACATATGCTAATTACCTTTAATGTAAGCCGAAGAGCGTGCACTAACATTTTCAGTGGCGTTTTAACTCAAAACAGGAAACTCGTGAATATTCATGTAAGCTCCGCCCAGTGTCACCGAAAATCTCAGACACCGAATATTTCATAACACCGGCCTGAGATTGTGTCCCAGACGGAATTATAATTCGTGAATCTTTGTAAATATTCGTGGCTTATACAGCGGGAAAATTTACTGTAATGCAGTTCTGTGGTTTTGCCTAGGCAGGGTTATTATAGTTAATTAATAACAAAAACTATTAAAATATTTATGCTAATCAAAATAAACCTGAAATATAAGAAAATATAAATATTACTTGAAAAACTTAAACTGAAAGAAAATGATTGTTGCCTTGTCAGTATCATTTCTGTGTTTTTTCCCCCTGACTTTCAACTGACGCGATCATCTTTTCATTAACCGACAAGATTAAATTAAATTAATTAAACAAAATTAGAATTGATAAGTGTCTGTGGATCATTAAAAAAAATCCCAGGGGTTTAGTTTTAGCCTAGGCCTACATGAACAAATAGCAAAATAAACAACAAAACATGAGGATTCATTATAATCACGCATCTGCAGCGCTTCTGTGAACGAAAAAAAGGATTGAACTATATAAAAGGAATAAATAGCCTATGTCTATGCGCATAACATAGCCTATTAACAAAATGAAAAGGGGAAAATGTGACAATTAGACTAGAGTAGGCTTGATTGATTGATTGAGACCTATATGAGTCTCGGTTCATTTGAGAAGTTCACAGAAAGGAAACCGAGACGGCAGAAAAATCTTTGTTTAGCCTATTTTACGAGCATTTTTTTATTTTTTTATTGTGAGTGTACAAAAGTAATAGGCATATTTAACCCTTCACAGATTCGAATGGTGTTGCATCTATGTGACCATAAATGTCTGATTATTTTAAGTTGTTTCCGCTTTTATAAGAAAATTCAAGTGAACGCGTCGGCGCCTCATCACGCGGACACAAAACATATTAGTTTTAGTAACTTGACATCGCATTAATTGTCAAAATAACATACATTCAACCAAACATATAAAAGGTTATGTGTGTAAAAGCGTTTAAATAGTTTAGGGTCCAAATCGACAATTGGGTTTGTGCCAAATTAGAGAGGTAGGTTATAACGCAGGTTTCTGTTTCAGTTTAGATTTAAATGAATTCGTTTTGGCTTCGGGCCTAACGTTTATATAATTTTTTTTTTTCATAACTAAAATAGCTATGCAGTGGTTTATAAAATAAATGCACTCAAAAAAATAACTTGTTGGTCTAACTTAATTCAGTTATGAAACCTATTTCCACACAGTTGAACTGATTTATCTGAATTTAAGCTAAGTTAATTGTACTGATGAGTAAAATTCATCCTAATTGAATGAGATCACACCAGTTTCATTTGACATATTCTGTGAATGTTTCCTGAACATAATTCACTCTTGTTGATCCAACCAGTGCTATTGCAATTCAGACTGGTGCCCTTGTGCAGTGTTGCTCAAGTTTTCTGCACTTTTAAGGAAATGGAAAGACCTGTTAGTATTTAAGTGGTTAATGTTTAGTTATTTTGAACATTTGAAAGAGTTTGTAGCATATAATTTTTTTGTTTGTTTGTTACCATCGTGGTGAAGATGTGCGCTTGTGCTTAGGTTGTGAATAGCTGTTGTACACAGACACACATGTTTCATGACCGTTGAGAGGGGTAAAGCTGACGACCATATGTAGACTGTGTAAATTATGTGCTCTCCCTCAAACTAAGTTATTTATATTTCTATAAAAACTAAACTAAAATAATACTTTTTCATATGCTAAGTAACATTTATAGCAATTTGGGCAATATTGTGTGCGTCATTGAAAGTAAGTAATTTCTAAATGTTAAGTACTTTCATGATTATGATTATTTCGCTAGAATTGTGTTGTTGTTGTTGTTATCGTTACTTTATTACTACAGTCTGTATGACTCAGCAGTTTCACTATCGCAGTCGTATTTGATGTGATCCTATATAAACTTAATGAAACTAATGTTGATGCCACATTTTTGAATGCCATTTGTAATATCTTTATTTGTATTTTCCTAAAGTACCTGATCGTCAGTAAGCATATTATGGTGTTTATCTAATGCGTGCTTTAACGACGCCATTGTATTGTAACTGCGTCATTAGTTTGTATCACTGTGTTACAAAATGTAGAAGAACATTTATAAGAACCGTGACTTGTAAATGCAAGATGTATATCTTATTTCAACAATATTATATAATATTGTAACATATATTGTATTTCTATATTTTTCTATTTGTAGGAAACCACACACACACACACACCCCAATATTTGTATACTTCTGTCAACTGCAACTGGATTAAAGTTTTGTTCTTTGGACCTCTGGATTATTGCACCTCGTTTTAATGGAAGAGCATGGCTGGAAAGTGAAAGCCAGTTTAACGTACACAATATCTGTCACAAATGGTCCTTCGAGCCGGATCTCACTGACTACGCCATGGCAACATCCAGAGACTATTATGATGGACAGCCACCAATCAGTCCTCGGCCAGCCCGCACCCGGAGGGCACCAGACTATCTGGAGGACTTCATGTACAGCTATCCACCATATCAGAACGTCCCTCCTGTGTTGATGGAATCTAATCAAGCAAGAACAGAGATCTTTCACCCCCGTCAGGTGATGCGTACAACTTCGACACCAGCCATAACTGTCAGTAGAGACAATGAATCAGGATTGCAACATCTAGAGACGCGGTTTAAGAGACTTGTCGGTGAAATGAGAGATTTACAGGTCGAAATGGACAGTGTGAGACGTGTTTCATATGAAAAGAGCCCTTCTCTGCATTATGAAAGTCCCTCTCCCTTACCTTTCAATCCTGATCATCACTTTCAAAGTGAACTGACTCATTCTCCCACTTCAGTCATACACCGCATAAACCCTGATGAGGCTATAAAATGCAATGAGCCATCTAAGTTGATTCAACCTGCTCCACAGTTAGCTCAGCCCTTAGAGACTCAACGAAATCCAGGGACTTCTAGTTCTCTACCGTCAGTACCACTTGCTTGTCCAACATCTGTGCCAGGGCTTCAATCAACTGTGCAACCTAAGCAAATTCCCAGGTCATATTCAGTGCCTCAGATGCCTTCACAAGTGAAGCTTCAACCACAGTTACCGGCAAAGCAGTCCTTCTTGTGGCCGCCAACAGTAACTCGAGCACACCCCTTTCCAGCGCAGCAACCTACAGTGGGACCATTCTCTCTGAATCTGCCGATAACCCAAACAACATACCACTCACCCCAGCGATCATTCGCACAAGGTTATCTGCCTCATACTTCTTCTTTCGTGCCACAGTATGTACCAGCTCCAGCCCTTGGCTACCCACCTGCCATGCAAGCCTCTACATTGACTACCTACCCAAATCAGCATGCAATGCCAGGTCTTATGGAGATGGCTATCACTGCTTCCTATGCCATACCGAAACCTAAGCTGTTACCTTTCTCTAAAGGAAAGGAGAGTGACTTCCTCCTACTTAAAAAGGGCCTAGACCGCATACTTGGACCCCATCCACACTTAACTGAGGATTACAAGTACCAAGTTCTCTTAGATCACTTGAAATTGCCTACTGCCTACCAGATTGCAAAGCGGTTCGTTAACAGCCCAATGCCATACACCCATTCAATGCAGGCTTTACAACAACGGTATGGACAACCCAGGCAGCTGGTCCAAAGTGAACTTAAGGAAATTCTTAATGCTTCCACAGTGAAACCAGGTGACGCCCAAGCATTTGAAGACTTCGCCGCTGCAGTCAACACTTTAGTGCAGTGGTCACCAACCTTTTTAAGCCCAAGATCCCTGACCTCGACCTTTTTGAAAGACAAGATCTACTTCATAGAAAAAGACAGCCCAGATTGTATTTAGTATTTTTTTCGTGGTCAATGTAGATTCTGATTTATTTAGCCTATTTATTTATTTTTTTACAAGCAAATTGGCCGATTCTGATACTGGTTGCAGATATTTATTATTAATATTATTATAATAAACAAAAATATATAGCCATTTCAAATTAGAGGGAACCACTGCTTTTTAATCACAATCCAAACAAAGATGCTACGCACGTTGCATGAGCAGTTGTTTTCCTTCCTGAAAAATCCAGCTAAAACCAGCCTAAGATGGTCAGGCTGGTTTTGGCTGGTCTCCCAGCCTGGCTTAGCTGGTTTTAACTGGTCTCCTAGCCTGGTCAGTGTCATAGCTGGTTTTAGAGGGGTTTTGACTTTTGACCAGCTTAAACCAGCTGAACACCTGCTAATCCAGGCTGGGAGACAAGCTAAAACCAGCTACTTCCAGCTTAAACCAGCCAAGACCAGTCAACCAGCTTAGGCTGGTTTTAGCTGGATTTTTCAGCAGGGTTTTTATTTGAATTAGATTTAATTTCAAGATTTAAAGCAAAAACAGTACGGTCTGACTTTATCTTTGTGAAATTATAAATGCTACACACACAAAAAGGGCATGAAAAAAAAACAGCAGGCTGAATGAGACGCAGATTCACTCTCTGAAAGCAGGTGGCGCTTATGGAGCAGCAGTGATACAGTGTTTCCTTGGTTACCGCTGTAAACAAAGCTGAAATGCGCTAATAATTAGCTACTTTATTCGGAAGTAAGAGGAAAATAAAATGCCATTGCCATCGAAATCTTCCTGAAGACTGATCTCCTTTTAGAGATGAATTCCTAATCCCTCACCCCCAATTCAACATTTATATTTTCTTCCTATATTTCGAGCATCGTGAACAGTGAGCTGCTCTGCCTGCTACAGAATTTTCTCCTCTTCGCGTCCGTCTTCAGCGTCTCTGGCCTCTTGTTAACGGCCGTTTACAGACTCGGACGTAATGTGGGCTATTTACCTTTATCTGTCTGCCCCAGTAGTTCCAGAAAATAACATAAAAATAAATACAAAAATACAGTACAAAGACTGGAGAAATGTAATGTATTTTTGTACTCATATTTCTGTTATTTTCGCGAGCTACTGGAACAGTGATAAAGATCGACCGGTTGATCGCGATCGACGGGTTGGCGACCACTGCTTTAGTGGGTATGCTGAGCACACTAGATGGTCCTGCTAGTGTTGAACTTCAGTGTGGGTCTCATGTAGATACATTACTCACTAAGTTACCTGCCACTTACCGAGACTCCTTTGTTGAACACTGTCTGGCCCAAGGAATACTCATGAGTGGCACTACTCGAACCTACACTCTTCCTGATCTTGCCCAGTGGCTTGAGAAGAAATCTCAGGCTATACAGATCTCTCGCAAAGTTTCAGAGGCAGCTCACATGGAGCCCACACGTCGAGAGTCAAGACAACCAAGGCAGCAGAAGTTTCGGACTACCACTATTCTTCTTGGCAATAAACATGAGACCAAAGATGAATTAACATCCAGTATGACTTCTCCTTGTGTTGCAGTCTCTACCACCTCTAAGAAAACTGTGGTGGACAACATCTAGATGTTCTACACGAAATTGCAACTAGTAACACTCCCAGTGTTCTCACTCTCAGCACGTCCCCTCACACTGTATACCTGGATAAAGGTAGCCATTCAGGGAGAGTCATGTTGAAAGTAGTCCCTATTCAGCTTCACAATGGAAGGATAACTCTTAATACCTTCGCATTATTAGACGATGGCTCAGAACGAACAGTCATATTGGATGCTGCCTTGAAACATCTCGGACTGAAAGGTATTGATGAAACATTAACACTGAGAACAATTAGACAGGATATTGTTCAGCTTCAGGGGATCACTGTATCCTTGGAAGTGTCCGCCATCACCAACCCAAGAGTTAAGTTCCAGATCCTACACGCTTTTTCAGCTAGTGAATTGAACCTGGCTCGACAGTCATGCCCTGCGGATGTCCTGCAGCAGAAGTACCAGCATTTAAAGGGAATTCCATTAAAGACATTCAGCAACGTTCAACCTATGGTGCTCATCGGATCTGATCATCCACATTTGATAACTCCCATCAGTCCTGTCCACCTAGGTCCTCCAGGAACTCCTGTAGCAGTTCAAACTCTGTTGGGATGGACAATTCAAGGCCCCACAACCTTTCTAAATCACCCGGTTGTTGAAAGCTCCTGCCTGCACACAGTGTTTCTTTCCCCTGCTCAAGCTTTACATCAGCACATTGAAAAGCTATGGCAACTTGACACATTACCATTCCAGAACGTCAAAGATATGACTCGTTCCAAGCAAGACCAAGCTGCAATGGAAATGCTTGAAGAGAAAACGGCACGTGTCCTAGTGGACGGAGTAAGCCGTTATGCTACACCTCTTATCCGTCGAAAGAATGCTGTACGCTTCAAAGCTTCCCCCACTGCTGTAATGGCGCTTCTCAGATCTATTGAACGTAAACTAAGCTGTAATCCTGAACGAGCTGCTGTGTATAACGCTGAAATAGACAAGTTGGAGAAAGCTGGTTATGCTACAAAGATCACATTAGATGAAGTTAACAAATCCTCTGAGTCCTGGTATATACCCCATCACATGGTATACCACAATGGCAAGGCGAGAGTGGTCTTTAACTGTTCCTTCCACTATCAGCAAGCCAGTCTGAATGACAATCTGTTACCAGGACCTACCCTAGGTCCATCCCTGCTTGGTGTACTCTTACGGTTTAGAGAGCATGCTGTAGCAATCAGCGGGGATATTAAAGCCATGTTCCATCAGGTGAGGCTTCTCCCTGAGGATTGACCACTACTTAGATTCATTTGGAAGAACATGGAGAGGGAACGCAGTCCTGACATTTACGAATGGCGGGTATTGCCATTTGGAACGACCTGCAGCCCGTGCTGTGCGGTTTATGCCCTCCAACGATATGTCAGAGACCATGTATCAGGCCTTGAGGATGTTATGGAATCTGTTCTGCATGCTTTCTATGTAGATAACTGTCTCCAGTCTTTCCAGAACCCAACACAAGCCAAAGACTTCCTCAATAAACTCAGAACCTTTTTTGCTGCAGGAGGTTTTGAAATACGACAGTGGGCAAGCAACATCACGGATGTTATAGCTCACCTTCCAACTGAGGCAAGATCACAAAACTGTGAACTCTGGCTTACGGAAGACAAGGTGGACCCTCAGGAATCTACTCTCGGCCTAAAGTGGCACTGCATCTCTGACACTCTCGGTTACAAGCAACGAACTATATCAGATGCAATCCCCACCATGAGAAATGTGTACCGAACACTCGCCAGCCAATACGATCCCATTGGATTTATAATTCCATACACCACACGAGCTAAAGTCCTCATTCAGGCTCTCTGGAAGAAAGATAGAGGGTGGGATAATCCTATTGATGACGAGCTCCTCTCTGTATGGCAACCATGGGAAAATGAACTTTCTAACCTACAGAACATATCCCTGCTGAGATGCTACTTTCCCTTATGTGCTGACTCTCACTCTTCTGTAATTGATCTTCACGTTTTCTGTGACGCTTCAGAGAAGGCCTATGGGTCAGTTGCCTATCTTAGAGCGGAGGACAATCAGGGTGATGTCCACATATCCTTTGTTATGGCAAGGTCCCGGGTCGCACCGAAGAAACAGCTCTCAATTCCCCGCCTAGAACTCTGTGCTGCACTAACTGGAGCCCAGTTAGCTCGAGTACTGATCACTGAACTCAGTCTCACTCTCAGACAAACGATTATGTGGTCTGACTCTACAATAGTACTGAGTTGGATAAAATCAGAGTCCTGCCAGTATAAAGTGTTTGTGGGAACTCGAATTTCAGAGATTCAAGATCTGGTCGGAGCGGAGAACTGGAGGTATGTTGATTCCAACAACAATCCTGCCGACGACATAACAAGAGGCAGAACATTGTTAGAACTGTCTTCTCCTTGTTGCTGGAGCGATGGACCCTCTTTCCTCTTTCAACCTGCAGATCAATGGCCCTTATTCCCCCGGTTACATTGTGAAGAAAAGGAAGAATTGCGCAAAACCACCTTCTGTGGCACCATCTCAGTCACTGGTAACCCAGCCCTTGATCTAACAAATTATGAGTCTTGGGATGAGCTTGTGAATGCTGAATACCACCATATTCATGGAGAGTCTGCACCATCCATGTCTGCTGATGTACGCATCCAAACTGAAGTTGCACTCCTCCGTCGAGCACAAACAGAGAGCTTTCCTGAAGAACTCAAAGCACTTCAGATGCAGAAACCAGTACCCACCAGTAGCCGCCTGAAAACTCTCTCTCCAGTTTACGACCAATCCCTTGGTGTGATTCGTGTTGGAGGCCGACTTCGCAAAGCAGAAATACTACAGGAGGATGAAATCCACCCAATAGTTCTTGAACCCAACCACCCAGTGACAAAGTTACTGATCAAAGACTTTGACCATCGGCTTCTCCATGCAGGCCCAGATAGAGTTTTCTCTGAACTGAGGAGGTCTTACTGGATTATAAAGGGCAGACAAGCTGTTAAAAAACACCAAATCAAGTGTACAGAATGTATCAAATGGCGTAAGAAGCCAACTGTGCCTAAAATGGCTGATCTGCCCTCTGCACGGTTGCGTCTCTTTAAACCCCCGTTTTGGTCCACTGGAGTTGACTGCTTTGGTCCTTACCAAATAAAATTGGGAAGACGACATGAGAAACGTTGGGGCATTATATTTAAATGCCTAACGACAAGGTGCGTACATTTAGACCTTCTCTGTAGTATGGACATAGATTCCTTTTTGCTGTCGCTCAGAAGATTTGTAGCAAGACGAGGCAAGCCTTTTGAACTCTGTGATCAAGGCACAAACTTTCGTGGAGGAGAAAGGGAATTACAGGAAGCCTTTGCTTCTCTGAAACCTGTGCTACAAGAACAGCTAGCTAAGCAGAATATTGATTTCAAATTTAACCCACCACATGCTCCCCACTTCGGAGGAGCATGGGAGAGAGAAATCAAATCCATCAAAGCCTCCCTACAGGTAGTCTTAAAAGACCTGATACTCTCAGAAGAGGTACTGCAGACTGTATTGATTGAAGTTGAGGGCATTATGAACTCAAAACCTTTGGGATATGTGTCATCAGACATCTCTGATCCTGATCCAATCACACCCAACTTGCTGCTAATGGGGCGGCGGGATGCCTCCCTTCCACAAGTCGTGTATGGACCAAGTGATCTACTGGGACGTAAGCGATACCGACACAGCCAGGTGATAGCTGATCACTTCTGGAGCCAGTTCATCCGGAAGTACTTGCCCAGTCTGCAACTTCGTCATAAATGGCAGAACTCTTGTCCTAACCTCTCAACAGGACAAGCGGTTATGGTCGTTGACCATCAACTACCAAGAGCTTTGTGGCCAGTTGGCCGTGTTATGAGAATCATTACAAGTGATGATGGTAATGTCCGTACTGCAGAGGTAAACATCAAAGACCGTACATATACTCGCCCTGTAGCTAAGCTGGTTGTACTACCTGAATTGACTGATAATGATGACAATTCTTAGAGATGAACTAGAGCACTTTGCTTAATTACAAATATAAAAAGTATATTTGTGGGGCGGCTGTACAAAGTTCTCTTAGTTATACAACTGCGCCAGTAGGTGGCAGTATGGAACAGCATATATCTGAATCCGTGTATTCTCTCTGTGTTCGTGTTATATTGGATCAGAGTGTACGCGTTTGAGACGGAGTGAAGATATTTCTTTGTTACTGCTATAATTTGGGCAATATTGTGTGCGTCATTGAAAGTAAGTAATTTCTAAATGTTAAGTACTTTCATGATTATGATTATTTCGCTAGAATTGTGTTGTTGTTGTTGTTATCGTTACTTTATTATTGTATGACTCCGCAGTTTCACTATCGCAGTCGTATTTGATGTGATCCTATATAAACTTAATGAAACTAATGTTGATGCCACATTTTGGAATGCCATTTGTAATATCTTTATTTGTATTTTCCTAAAGTACCTGATCGTCAGTAAGCATATTATGGTGTTTATCTAATGCGTGCTTTAACGTCGCCATTTTGACCAGTGCCATTGTATTGTAACTGCGTCATTAGTTTGTATCACTGTGTTACAAAATGTAGAAGAACATTTATAAGAACCGTGACTTGTAAATGCAAGATGTATATCTTATTTCAACAATATTATATAATATTGTAACATATATTGTATTTCTATATTTTTCTATTTGTAGGAAACCACACACACACCCCCCCCAATATTTGTATACTTCTGTCAACTGGATTAAAGTTTTGTTCTTTGGACCTCTGGATTATTGCACCTCTTTTTAATGGAAGAGCATGGCTGGAAAGTGAAAGCCAGTTTAACGTACACAATATCTGTCACATGTTATTTAAATAACAATGTAGTGGGGTCTTTGTTGTTTATCCGTTTTATTTTAATAGACACAATACAACATCGCAACTACATGAAAAGAGCTTTAACTGTTATAAAAACACAGATTTTTGAGCATTAGTGGAGCTGAAGGCGTGACAATAAAGACGAAACACACGTGATCGTTGTCATGCGGTGAATCCGGCCAATCATGAAACAGCTGTGTCGTCATCAGCGCTCGTGCAGCTCCTCTTGAGAAACTGCGCTGGCTAACTCAGGCGGCTGATCTCGAATCGCTCTCGCGGTACTTTAAAGCCATACATCACAGTCACATGATGTCAGCGCTGTCTCAAGTCGGACAACATATCTTACCGGCATGCACTGCTTCAAGTTAGTGATGAGAAGTTAGGTTCTTTTCCGCGAACCGGTTCTTTCGGACAGTTCGATTCAATAAACCGGTTGAAAAAACCGGTTCACCGGTTCTTTTACGCTCCGACGCAATGACGTCATCCGCGATGACGTTGTCTATCGCAGGCGGGATGAAAAAACGTAACACATTCAAATATATAAAGTCAGTAATCATAACATCAGTCAACTAAAATATTATAATCTGAAGCGCTTCTTACAATTTAGTTTTGCATCTAAAGCATCCAAACACATGACATATACAGGCAGTGATGTAAGCAAAGTTTTACAGTTATAAAGTGAATAAATTAGTCTTCATCAGAGCAAACCATGATCCTCTTACATTACGATTTATTTGTAATTAAATAAACTTACGTTTCGCTAGATTGGCCCCTCATTCCAGTCCTTAGCATCAGTTGTCCTAGTTAGCCGGTGCTGTGATGTTACTGTTCGGTAGCTTCAGATCACACGCTGAATCACGCATGCGCAGTATCATCAGCTCACCGGTTCTCAAATCGGACACGTCCGAAAGAAGCAGTTCTCGGTTGTGTACTGATGATCCGAAAACCATTGCAACCGGTTCTACTTGAGAACGAGATTGAGATTCAAGAACCGCGAGAGCGATTCAAAAGGAGTCGCTTGTTTGGTCTCGCTGTAGTTTGATTACGTCATTTTTTATCTATATATCACCTCGTTTAGAAATTAAATAAATTGTCCATGGATTATTTATGAAACAAATAAATGTTTCCAATCTTTAAAAAAAAAAAATAACACAACTGCACAACTTTCACTATGTTGCTTTTTAAATAACATTAATATAGAAAAATAAATTTGTAGAACTATTTCTGAACATTAGTTTGATCTGTGTACAAAATATATGTGCAGTATCATCATGTAACACGGTCAGTAGATGTGGGAAGAAGGAGGCGGGAACCGGCGAACATTCAACAAAACTTTAATATAAAATAAACAAAGAACAAAACGAAAGTAATGCCGGCAGACCCTCGCGGACGTCTGCCGGCCACACAAACATAACAAAACCATAACATAAAGTCCAGGCCTGGTCCTCACTCGTCCTTCATTGTAGTCGCTCCACCTTTTATGCCTCCGGAGCTCCTCCGTGAGAGACTCGAGGCCGGCACGCCTCGCAGGTGACGCTCATTATCACTTGCGTCACCGGCCTCGCGCCGTTCCCTCACGGCTCTCGCCCGCCCTGCTCGTCACACATCAGCTCACCGGTTCTCAAATCGGACATGTCCGAAAGAAGCGGTTCTCGGTTGTGTACTGATGATCCGAAAACTCGAGAACGAGATCCGTGACAGGCCGTGTATGTTCGTTCGTGTACGCCGCGCACGCGCACTCATATCAGCTGCTCTGCAGCTCGTGCCCATTATCATCAGTTCTCTCTTTACAGCAGGTTAAGTCACTGTACTTTTGGATTAACTGAATAACTCCGGGATGTTGGTTTATTTCGAGAGGTATAGTGTCAGGTATGGCACGTCAAAAAGTGAATAACTTTAGTAATTTGTGGATTCGTGTTTGCTTACTGGAGATGCGAACTGTTTGGAACGATTCAGACCGATTTGGTGAACTGGTTCAACCGGTTCACTAAAAAGAACCGGTTAAAAAGAACGATTTGTTCGCGAACCGGACATCACTACTTCAAGTCAGCCGCCGATCGGTCTTTGCGGCGCTGCATCAAGTCGAACAAGCCTATATTTTATGTAAATTTCTCACGTACGCCGCTGTCACGTCGCCGCCTACGATTAGATCTACAATGACGTCGCCGTGACGTCGCAGCGGGTCTATCGTCTGCCCTCCCTATAAATCCCATTCAAAATTTGACACGGTCTGACGGCGACGTAAGGGTAGACTGCGCCTTATCCTTCGCCTGCTTAGCCTTAGAAGTGGCACGTTTGGCCTCCCATAGACCCTTTAACTGTTTGTACACAATGATGACGTAGCAACGTATGTGCGCGCATTTTGGCAAGCGGTGTTGTTCCCCATAGGTTCTAACGTGTTAGCAACTCCGAAAGTGATATATACAGCTTCGCGAGCGGATTAAGCAACACATACATACAGATAAATTTATTTTAAAAAGTTGACTTTATCAAATGGTATCCGGCTATCAGATTCGTGTAGTCAAGTGGATAGAAGACGTTAGCAGAGGGCCAAATACAGTGGCCAGATATATATACATAAACCAGGGCTCTCAAGTTTTAAAGACAGGCAAGAATGACAAATATCCAACAACATGACATGATTTTTAAAGCGACCAATAACATCGACGATGTAATACACTATAATTTATTTAGTGCTAATAAAATTATTAAGCCTATTTGGAGAGAGAGATGTTTAATGTGAAAAAATTTCAGTCATCGTGTGATAACGAAAATATAACTAGGTCTAGACTACTGAGCAGGTGTTTTCAGTGAACAGGCTGTAAAACTGTTGACTAAGTTCAGACACTCATGAAAAACTGATGCTGATTATCTGGGAAACATTCTCTAACAGCAGTCAAGTTGTCATTGTTTGTGTCAAACAAGCTGTGAATTTGTTGTAACATTAAAATAGGAGATCATGACTTATTCTGTGCTCAAAGTGATGCTCAGAGCTCCAGTGTTTTCCTCTGTGAGGATGATGGTGAACAATTCCAGGATATGCTTTTTTTTCATTGGTTTTTGAGTTAAATCTTTCTCAGATACAATAGTGCTATTTTCTGATTGGCTACTGTGTAGCCTCTTTCTTTTTTTGATTGGCTGATAAGTGGCAGGCTACTCCTGCCCGGTGCAGCGGCATATTAAATATATGAAAAATTGTTTTTCTGCGTGAGAAATACAATGTGTGGCGGGAGTGCGTGACAAAAGACCGAAATGAATGACTGTCACGCTCAGTGCGTTACACTTGAGAGCCTGGAAAAACTTTCAGAGTTGCTAACACGTTAAAACCAATAGGCAACAAAACCACTTCTGTTGCCAAAATGCGCGCGCAACTATTTGATCACGTGGGCTGTAAAATGGTCTATACCTAGCAGCTGTTTATCGCGCCACACTCGTGCCGCCTCCAGCATCTGAGAGCATTCAGCTCATCTCCTGCCGTATTGCGTCAGATGAGTACAGAGCTTATTTTTCTACCTTCTCGCTGGCGTTTGCTTCAAACGCCGTCTCTCCGGACGCGTCATTTGCCGGGTCCTCCCCCGCAAACCGCGTTCGTTGAGAATGCGTGCTCTCACTCGGGAGCGCGAGAGCGAGCTCTCACTCTCAGCTGAATTTGACGTGATGTTCTTCCCTGATTTAGGCGAGACTCATGATACATTTTCTGAGTATATTTCTCCTTATCTCAATAATGCATGCCGCATTGACTGAGAAATATGACGTGACGTTCTCCCCCGACTCGGATGAGAAGCACGTTTTTATACTCTATTAATGGAGCTGATTCTGCTGTTTGTGCAGAGTTTCTCTAAACGTTGCTTGCCGGTTCTGCCCCGCAAGCTGCATTCATTGAGAAATGTAACATGTCGCTCTCCCCCTGTCGGGTGAGACATATATATATATATATATATATATATATATATATATATATATATATATATATATATATATATATATTTCAGTTATTACAGTGTTTTTCTGCTGAGTTTTTGCTGAATTTCTCAGCGCGGTGCTTGCCGGTTCTGCCCTGCAAACCGCGTTCTTTGAGAAATATAACGACACTCACCCATCTCGGGCGAGAACTATGTTATATATATTCAGCATATCAGTCGATGTAGCATATTAATTCAGTCTCGCTGCGTGTCACTTGCCGGACCTGCCCCTGCAAGCCACGTTCATGAGGACGTATGTGTAGGGAAAACACCCTAGGAAGTAAAATTAGCTCAAATGAAATATTTAGGGAATTATAAAGAATTGTTTAGATTACGACCGAGCAACTGATTCGTCCAGCGTTCATTTGCTCGAGCCGTAATAAGCTCTTGTAACGGATATAAATATCCAACAATCGTGAAAACACTGATTAGAGCACGGTAACTTGATCACAGTTTAAGACATTAAATCATAAAGCACATAATACAAGACACTTTCCTTTTAAAATCTACAAGAGATTTTATTTATTCTAACACAAACTAATCTAACACAAAGGCACGCACATACACATACACACATTCATACGCGTTGCAGTAAGAAGGAAATGAGAGAGAAAGAGTTTTGAAAGAGAGAGAGAGAGAGAGAGATCTGATTAACCGAATTCCTATCAATGCATTTCAAAGACCAGAACGAACCATTAATCATTCATTTAAATGCAACAGTTCAGTTTTCATCTGGAGGTACTTGCTTGCGTTGACTAAGGTGAATTTCCCTCGTCGTGCAGAGAGGGGTTTCCCAAGTCGATGATTGGTCCAGATCAGGTCCGTGTGGAACAATGAAGAAAGTCTCTTTGTCGCTGGAGTTGAAGCGGCAAAAGTCGTTGGTTGAACTCTGCGGCGAAACTTAGGACACGAGACTTTCAGCGGTAAAGGAAAATTAAGTAAAGAAAAGAAAAGTGAGTGAAGGTTGGATGGCTTGAATGAGCGGCTGGTCTGTTCTTCTTGTTACTCCATTGTTCTTGGTACTCTGGTCATGGTTTCTCTTACCAGAACTAACCAACTCCAGTTCGTTTACTAACCAACTTCTCTCCATTCACTATCTTGCAATATGATCATTTAAACTTAGTTGTTTGTCACACCTCTGAGGAGTCTTGGCCAATCAGACATTGTCCTGTTTCAAGAGGGCCTTCCTCTGCCCCCAATAAAACATAAGTGTCACATCCCGGTCTGTCTCTGCTTTAGCAGATTGCCATTTTAACATAATTGCTGTTAAATGGGATACAATACATTTTAAACAGATTTCATTCAAGTCAGGATATAGGAAAGGGGGAAAGAATCAAATTAAGTCCAAATAAGGCATACTTTCAGTCATTCAGTCAAGAGTTAACACATTTACATGAATTGTGAGTGTTTCTAAAGCCTAACTGTTTACAGGTAGTACTTGTGGACACATAATGCAAAATGTATGTAGTTAAAAGATGTTTGATAAGTCCGTTAAAATTGTTGGAACAATTTTGAAGCAGATTTATTTGTTCAACAGTCTCTTTGGCTCTCCTGTGAAGTAAGGAAACAAAAGGGTCTGGATTGTCTCTCTGTCTTCTTGGGTGACCCTTTGGTATGTAGCTTCTGCTATCAGGAAGCATGTGTCGTAAAAGTAATCAGCCTGGCTTTATCTGCAGACGGTCCGGAGCCGGAACCTCAATTCTGAATTAGAATTATGTTTTGAAAGAATCATCTAAATGATTAATTTGTCTGGTTCGTCCACAGTTCTTACATATGCGCTCACTGAAAGCATACGCGCTCACTCGTTCTCGGTGGAACTAACATGTTCAAGAGCAAATTTCCTCTTCCACCCACCTCGGTGTTCGATCCCCTTCTAAGCGGGCCGTCATCCGATATTCTCCCTCTCGCCACCCGGGCCGAGGCTTTGAAAGCCATCCCCGGCGTGTCGGACGAGATTCTGAAGGTCATAAGCCAGAGCTACTCGCTCCAATTTGCCAAAAGACCTCCACGGTTTGGCGGGGTCATTCAGACTTCGGTGCAATAGAAATAGTCCCTTTCCCAGAAAGCGAGTCGGGCTTCTACAGCCATTACTTCTTGGTGCCGAAGAAACACGGCGGTCTCAGACCCATTCTGGACCTCAGGTTACTGAACCTTTCCCTCATGAAGCGAAAGTTCAAAGTCCTGACGCTGAAGCAGATCCTCGCGCAGATTTGCCACGAGTACTGGTTCTGTTCACTTGATCTGAAGGACGCTTACTTTCACATCCAGATAGCCCCCCATCACAGGCGATTCTTGAGATTCGCGTTCGAAGGTGTGGCTTACCAATACGGTCCTCCCCTTCGGGCTCTCCCTGGCTCCTCGCACTTTACGAAGTGCATGAACGCAGCTCTTTTCCCTCTGAGACAGTTTAAAACGCGTATTCCCATCTATCTCGACGACTGGCTCATTCTAGCCAGCTCGCGCACAGAACTAGAGCACCACAGATCCGTGCTTCTCAGCCACTTACAGTGCCTGGGTCTCAGGGTCAACCCAGCCAAGAGCTCACTGCTTCATACTCAACGTATCTTGTTCCTGGGCGCAGTTTTCAACTCTGTCCGTATGACGGCAGTAGTCTCGCCAGAGCGCACTCTGGCCATTCAGTAGCTCGCGGCCTCCGTCAAGAACAAAGCCTTAACCTCCTTCTGAAGCTGTTCCAGAGGTTGCTAGGGCTCATGGCTTCCGCCTACCCAGTTCTCCAGCTTGGCCTACTTCGCATGCGGCCTCTGCAGTACTGGTTGAAGGTTCGGGTACCTCCCTACGCTTGGCGTCACGGTTGCCTGCGCCTCAAGGTCAATCAGGCCTGTCTGGCAGCCCTGAAACCCTGGATGAACCCCACTTTGTTCACACTTGGAGTACCCCTTCAGGCGGTGTCACGAAGAACGGTACTTTTGACAGACGCGTCCAACTTGGGTTGGGGCGCTCTGTGCGAGGGCAGTCCGGTCTTCGGCTCGTGGACACACGAGGAAAGCCACCTACATATCAACTGCCTCGAAATGCTGGCAGTGGTATGAGCCCTCCATGCCTTCCGGGTTTATCTGACGGATCGCCACGTCTTAGTCCAGTCGGACAGTATGACAGTGGTCTCCTATATAAATCGCCAGGGGGGTCTTTCGTCCAGCCGCTTATGCGCTCTGGCGAAACGCCTTCTGGAATGGGCATCCCCAAGGGTTCGGTCGCTCAAAGCGGCTCATATACCCGGGAAGAACAATCTGGGAGCAGATATGCTGTCTCAGAACAACGTCCCCTCAGATGGGTGGATGCTCCACCCCCAGATGGTTCTCACTAAATGGGAGCTCTTCGGGAGAGCGGAGGTGGACCTCTTCGCCTCAGAAAACAACTCTCATTGCCCAACCTATTATTCGAAGAAGGACGATGCATTGGCCCACTCATGGCCCAATACCCTTCTTTATGCCTTTCCTCCGATCGCCCTGATCCCTCAGGTTATCAGGCGAATCAAAGAGGACGAGCACAGAGTTCTGTTAGTGGCTCCACTCTGGAGGAGCCAGATTTGGACCTCGGAGCTGTTCCGGCTTTCCACAAAAGCCCCATGGCCAATCCCCCTGAGACGGGACCTCCTCTCTCAGGCGAACAGAACAATCTGGCACCCGCAGCCGGAGCTTTGGGCTCTACATCTGTGGATCCTCAACGGGAACCACCTGACCTTCTGAGGGAAGTGCTAGATACCATTTCACAGGCGAGAGCCCCGTCTACAAGACACCTCTACGCCCAGAAATGGTCAGTCTTTGTTAGCTGGTGTTCCACACGCAACATAGACCCGGAAGAATGTGATGTTTCTTCCATTCTAACCTTCCTCCAGGAGCGTTTGGAGTTGGGGCGAGCCCCCTCTACGCTTAAGGTCTACGTAGCAGCCATAATTCAGCGTTTCACTTGCCCATCGCTGGACAATCAGTGGGGCGGAACGATTTAGTCATTAAGTTCCTGAGGGGCTCTAGGCGATTGCATTCTCCTCATCCCCTCACTGTTCCCCCCTGGGACCTCTCCAGTGGTCCTCAGAGCTCTTAAAGGTCCTCCTTTTGAGCCACTGCGTCTAGCGGGTCTCAGACCCTTAACGCTCAAAACAGCCTTACTTCTTGCTTTGGCATCAGTAAAGCGGGTCGGCGATCTGCAGGCACTCTCGGTGAGCTCTGCATGCCTTGAGTTCGGTCCAAACGACTCCATGGTCGTTCTGAAACCAAAGGTTGGCTACGTTCCCAAAGTGCTCTCAACTCCGTTCAGAGCACAAGTGATTTCTCTTTCTGTGCTTGCCCGTTCATTGGATGAGCCAGAGCTAGAATCTTTATGCCCCGTTAGGGCTTTTTGGTCTACATCGAGCGATCACAGCCTTTCTGGCAGTTTGATCAGCTATTCGTTTGTTTTGGTGGCCGCACCGAAAGGTCCCTGGTCTCAAAACAACGTCTATCATGATGGATCGTTGACGCTATAGCTCTTTCATACTCCTCTGTGGGCGCTACTTGCCCCATTGGAGTTAGGGCCCATTCCACTAGAGGCATGGCTTCATCGTGGGCCTGGTCCAGTGGAGTCTCAATCAAAGACATTTGTGAAGCGGCCGGCTGGTCTTCGCCGTCCACTTTTGTCAGATTCTACCAGTTGGACGTTCCAACCTTACATGCTCGGGTCCTTTCAGTGTAATTTCGCGGCCCTCAAGGTGTTCCGCTTATTGCACAAACCCAGGAGTTCTCTCCTTTGTAGTGTAACATAGTAATGGCGGCTTCGGCCTTCACTTGTCCTTGGTCCCCCCTTATGGCGTCCGGTCAAGTTCTGTCGTTCCCCAGCCGTGGCATGGCGTGGTTGAATTCGTTCCCCCATACGCAGTACGAGTGATATATCGAAAGGGAACGTACTCGGTTACTAACGTAACCTCGGTTCCCTGAGATATGGAACGAGTACTGCGTTATTTGCCGTGCCACGAGGCTGCGGCTTAGGTCGTCGCTTCAGTCGATATGGCCTGATGGCCTATGGCGAAACGCTTGCTTATATAGCACATTACCCCTCCCCTTTTGGCGGGAATGTTCGCGCGTTCTCTCCCATAGGCCGCGCCGCCATTGGTTCAACAACTTGTCTATGAGTGAACCAATGACGGTGCAGTTACACTGCGTTATTGAAAGGCTTCAGTAGCGGGGAAAAAGGGAGACTTTGCCCCCGTACACAGTACTCGTTCCATATCTCAGGGAACTGAGGTTACGTTAGTAACCGAGTATGTTTCTCTGTTGCGGAAGTCAAGCATGCAGCAATATTTTATTTATTTTTCATTATCTCGACATAATTGTTTCTTGGGATCTAAACATTAAAAAAGTAGTTGTATTCAAAAGAAAACAAGAAAAAAAATAAAAAGAATTATGAATGACCTTTCGTTCTTTAAAAAAACGCATATCCCGGCTTCCATACTTTTTTGGTTGGATCGTTATAAACACTCAGTTAGAAAACACCCCAAAATTGGGAGACGCCTCTCTTTTGTTCCGCAGAGACCTATACTTGGAGCAACTGCCGCCGAAAATGACGTGGATCTGACGAGCATCTCACTTTCTCACAACTCTTTAAGCTCACTATTAAAGATGTTATTTAAAGCTGCAGTCCGTAACTTGTTTTGGTTAAAAATTATCCAAAATCAATTTTTGAGTACAAGTACATAACCAGCCAGTCTCATTATCTTAGCTCGATTCACAACAGTAAGCTTGTAATAATGTTTTATAATAAGAGCGACATGGTGGATTTCCGCGGGAAATTTGAGCATGCAGCAGTTCGTCTGTGCGTCATTACGTCTCGTCCGTAAACAGAAAGAAGAGCCAGAACAAAAGAACAAAAGTGGCAGACATGTTAATTACCCAGATGATATTTTCCAGTGAAAATTCTTATATTGGTCATACTTTCAAGACATAGAATCTGTGATTCTGAAGTACAGTATCCACACCGGTGCGGTGATTGACAGCAAACATTAGATTCATCCGCGCTGACGAGCCGTGCCGAGGCACAACGCATGTACAGATATCTATTCCGCATATGACTGCAATTGCAGTTTTCAAACAAGAGATGGCGACAAAGAGGAACAATCGCGGACTGCAGCTTTAACTAATTTAAGACTGCTCTTACTCGACAAAACTGGCATTTTGGCAAAATTCTGTGCTATTGATGGTTCAAGCGCGAAAGGGAACTCAATACTGGCGCACGTCTTTCTGTGCACACAAGTCGTGTGTCACACAGACAGCCGTACTTTAAACTGATGCTGGTTAAAGTCCATCCACACACAGAATAGAATCAACATCTTTTAATCTCTCATCATGGGAGTGGGGTACGAATTCTGACAGCTGGAGTGTTTGCCGTCAGATTCTGTTTCTCCCATGTTTCTTACACAATGAGGTTCTAATATTTATCAAACTGATGCAGGTTAAGCTCCATCCACACACAGAATAGAATAAGCATTTTTTTAAGCCTCTACATCAACATCTCTCATCATATGGTTGGGGGAATGGATTCCGACAGCTGGATTGTTTGCTGTCGGATTCGGTTCCCATGTTTCATACACAATGAGGTTCTGATATTTACAAAACTGACAACAGGTTAGTTGACGCCGATAGCCTCGTGGGCAGTTTGCTGACATGTAATGTTGTTGCACTTCGGGCGACTTAAGTTCAAGTCCCTGCTTGTGGGCTTTTCCTGATCCCTTCTCTCTCCCACACTTTGCCATCTACATACTGTCCCTTCAAGATTATAGGCAAAAACGCCAAAAACTAAATCTTTAGACTGATTATGGTTCAGCTCCATCCATAAACAAATAGAATCAGCATGTTTTAAGCCACTACACCAACATTTCTCATCATGGGGATGGGGGGGGAAGGATTCTGACAGTTGAATTGTTTGTCATTGGATGAATTACTCCCATGTTTCTTGCACAAGGAGGTTTTATAAAAACTGCTATATTTCAAAATACCATTTATCAAACTGATGCTGGTTAGTCAGCACTTATAACCTTGTGGGCAGTGGGGACATATTGCACTTTGGGTGACCCAATTTCAAGTCTCGGATCGTTTCATTTTCCTGAACCTTCCTTTTGTGAAAATTGAAACACTTAAAGGTTCTTTGGTGAATAAAGTTCAAAATAACAGTATTTATTTGAAATAGAAATATTTTGTATCAAGTTTTTGTCCCTTTTGGTGAATTCAATGCATCCTTGCTAAACAAGTATTAACTTCTTTCCAAAAACAAAAACAAAACTTGCTCACCACAAACTTGAATGGTTGTGACAAAAATTAAACCTATAAACAAACCACTTTGCAAAATAGTTTATTTAGTAAGACCTTCAGATAATCCATGATTTCAACATTCATAAAGTCTCACACTACAATTGAAAAATCATTTTCAGTAAGTGTGACATTAATCAGAATCTCCTCAGAACAATTTCTTTACCAATTAAAAAAAAAAAAAAAAAAGTGCGTAATGGTGTTGAATTAACAAACCGTCATCTATTACAATTGGCCTTGAACAGGCTCCAGTGTGTATAGTGTAGGTCAATTCAGGAAGTAATAAGACACAAAAAAAGTAACTGACCACAATCCACTCAAGAGTGACACAAAACACTCTGAACCTTATAAGTGAGAATGAGGACTGAGCAATTGTTGTTTTATGAGGCACTAACACACCACATGATTTGGTTGTGAGGTCACTACCTGTTCTATTTTCAACCTATAATGTTTTTCTCTGGTTCACTGCACTAAATTACACATCTTTTACGAGAACTGACTTTTAAACTCCATCTTGACCAAACACTTTACTGCTGTTAATGCCAACAATGTCCACAGCAAGTCAGATAAATAGCAAACTGTAAGACAAGAACAAAAATCAAACAGTTTGATGATGTTGAGGATGAATGTAACAAATGCTACAAAAAAAAAAAAGAAAAGTTGAATGAAAGTGCTAAATAAATCATAGTCTGTGATGTTGGTGTGGCAATAATCCCAAGAGAGCTCAATGGCCATTTTCATATTTTCTCAACACATTGTCTTCCTGAAAGAGTGTGTATCTCCGTGTGGCACGGCACATTGTTTTAAAAGGTCGTATCGTCCGCTGCGCAGGAGGCAGATTAGTGATGTCTTGCAAGTGTCTTCGCAGGGCTTTGATACGTGGCCTTTATGAAAGAGGTACCAGAAGTGCTGGAAGACACGGTCATCATTCACCATGACTTTGGTTAAACCATCCATGTCAGATGGGAAGAGTGTGGACAAATCGTAGGCCTCAGAGGCACGGTACAACAAGGTCCATGTCGGGCTGGGGTCAGGTTTTGAGGGCCGGTTGTTGGCCAGAGTCAGGTTGAGAATAAATGTCTTGTGATCCAAAACCATGCGACTGCTGCCTGGGTAGTTTCCATCCACGTAATAAACACGATATCCTGACCATAAAAAAAGGATGTTATAGCAATATGCCATGAAAAACTTAGACAATGCTGCTTAACCATGGTAAAATAATTAAGTTTATAAAGAGGTTTACTGCATATCGTATTGCTGTTGCAAATTTTTATAGTCAGCAATGCTAAATAAAATAACTAAATGCTAAAATTAAATGAAATAGAATAAAAATAAATAGACAAAAATAAAAAATAAAATGCACTGTAAAATAAATTAACTCAATTTAAAATAAAAGCTAAGATAAATTGAATGACTAAATGCCAACATAAAATAAATAAAAATGCAAAAATAAAACAAATCAAATGCTAAATTAAAATAAATAAAAAATACAACAACTAATATGGTTCAATGAGTACCTGGGTTGAGGTTTACATAAGTGGTCACACTCGGGGCAATGAAAGCCACACTCAGTGGACGGGTCAATGTTTCCTCATCATAGAACATCTGAAACTCATCGACATGAGTGTGTCCGAAAAACTGACCAGCTATGGTGCTTTCATATCTGAAAAATGAAACAGAATTATAGAAGAAAGAAACCAGACTGATCACTAAAGTGAAGTTGACTCAAGTGAACCATTAACCACTGAACTACAGTACATACACCTACACATGGCAGATATACACAATTATCTTAAAACCAGGCAGTTACAGTCAGCATGACCCATTTTTACAACAATATGACACTTATGATCATAAAAGACACTGTGTTATAACCCTTTAGGCTATAGTCATGCAGTTGTGTTGACCCAGCTATGGGTTACAACAGATGAAAGTGAACTCAATGTGTACAGCAGGATGGGCCATACAATGTTTTCACAGAAAAGTGACGGACCTGTTGACTATATGATAGTAATTCCAACTCCAACTGTTCAGGCAGAGACCGGGGGGGATGTGACCGATGATGTGGACCTGAGAGAGACCAGACAGACCGAGCACTGCTTGGATTTGGTTATTGAACAAAACCACAAAACATAATAAAATATCTTGGTTTTGAAATTGAGAAAAATGTAGTGGTAAAAACAATAGAGCACAATGCAGTAGTGGCCAAAAGTGATGCCCAGCAAAGGAGAAATTACATCTTCATTACAAAATTACAAAATCCTTTTTTTTTTTTTTTTTTGTAAGTATATTGCATAGCAGTCAATTGTTCTATTTGTGATAATGTAATGAAATGGCAAATTGTGTGGATTTAACTTTTGGCCAGGCTGACATACAGTGCCATCCCAAATATGGAGCAGGGCCTAGCGGGCCCCCCCTCAGTCCGCTCGTGTGGGGCCCAGTGCAGCTGCCCAGACGGCCCTGATGTCATACAAAGAATTTATGCAAAAACATGAAAGACCCAACAAAATATTAATGACTGATTATGTTGTAGTTGATGTATGCTTTTTCATGTTTTTTTTTCTATGCATTTTTTTCATAGCAAAATAAAACCTGTATCTGTTTGCCTTTATTTGCCAAATATTTTTGTTAGACAAATACTTCCTAGACAAATACAAAGGTCCTTCTAGTGTTGTCACGATACCAAAATTTTGACTTCGATACGATACCCAACTTCAGTATCACGATACCGATACTTAAACGATACTATGGCAAAACCTAAAACAGTAGGAAAAGTAAATAAATAACAAATGACAGAACTTCTTTCTTCACCAGTGTGCAGCTGAAAATTCTGGATTTGAGCTTCATTGCCATGAAGTTACAGAGTTAGATTTAATATAATTTTTAAAGTTTATTATTTTCATGCTCAAGAAAATTGCAAATTATGTGCTATTATGCTTTTTTCCTGTTTTTTTTTTTTGTTTGTTTTTTTTGTTTTTTTATACATGTAAGCAGGGCTTGACATTAACTTTTCTCGCTCACCAGCCACTGTGGCTAGTAGTTTTCCAAAGTAACTAGCCACTCAGCATTTTCACTGGCCACAATTTTGATGTTGGTAAATTACATTTTATATGATATGATTTATATAATTATATTAAATTCCTTTAAGTCATTTTACTTGATTTAGAAGATTTAAAACCCTTTCAAACTTTTAAATGCAGACTGACCACCCAAATCAAGATTACATTGTATATCAGCTGGTATGTACAGGTGGGAAAGAGGTGGACAATATAAGCATGAGCTAGTATGAGAACAAGTTATTTGTGTTAAGCTATATAAAAGAAAGAAGCAAATCACAAAAACAGTAAATTAAAAATAATCTTTTTTTCAGATACACTAGGTTTATTTAACATAGCCTACATTTATTTAACATCTTTTGTTGTTTGATTAACATTAATGACAGAAAGGTAGGCCTATTTAATTGGGCTGCTGAATGCATGGACATAACTGACAAATATCCAGTTATTACCCACCTGTTTACGTCCACTTAAGCCATAACCGACTGTATTCACACGAGATAATCCACACGATGGACATTTAGACATCTGTGTGCACGTGTATTTGACTATTCAGGCGCGAGGAGAACTGATCGCGCGCGCGACAGAGAGAGAGCACACGCGAGAGAGCGCTTCTGTTGTGTGTCATTCAGCGCAATTCCGCCTATCCCTCCTTCACTAACTGCACGTAAATAACAAATTGTGTGATTGGAATTAGAGCTATAATGTAATTAGAGCAATGTTATTAAAGCATAAATTGGTTTAATATAACTGTATATTCCAATATTTCAATTAATTTTATTCTAGCAACCAGATATCACTTATTAGACTCAATACACCTCTTTGCGGATGTCTGCTTGCATGAGTGATATAAATAACACTCATTTAATTTTTGAGAGCATAAACATAACGCTGGTATCACATTCACTAACCTTTCGCTCTTTAAATTTGTACAAATCGGGATGTTTGTCGGCAAGATGCTTTTGACTCCCTTCGCTTGCGTTATTTTGTAACATATTTTGCAGACGGGCTTTGTGGTGTCCGTGGGCTTGCCCTGACTGTCGGCAATGTAAGCAAAATAATGCCATATTTTGCTTTGTGCATCTGCTTTCTCAAGAATTTGTGGACGGTCTGCAAGAGCACCTGTATATGCAACCATATCTCTCGTTTGTCACCATAAAAGCCGCTGCGCAGTTGAGAGGAATAAACGCACTCAATGTGCCTTAGAAGCAGCGCGCTGCACGCACACTGCCCCCTGCTGTCGCACTTTAGGAAATACAGCTGGTACTCAAAGTACCGGTACTAATAAAATGAAGAACCGTACCGTT